>NC_141535.1:4883928-5185357 GCF_021556685.1 Rattus norvegicus | reverse complement strand
CCGTTAATTAAACTTCCATGACTTTATAGTTTTTGTCATTAAGAATCACCTTTGTGAAAATATATGTATATGAATATACAGTGCACATATGTCTATTCATCTCATTATACTTACTATGAAAGCTTGTGTCCCTAACATTTTTGTGGGTGAATATATTTCCACATTTGTTGTGGTTGTGTAAACATTACATTAAATGGAAGTTAATGTAAAAAAAAAAAAGTACACATATTACTAGAGCCAGCAAATGGGAACTACCTGAATTCACAAAGAAACACTGTTTCAGTTCGTTAAAATGTCGATGTATCTTGAATAGTACCCTGAATACATGTGAATCCTATTGGGAACCCACTGAATTCATCAGGATACTTAGATTCCGTTCGTTAAAATGTTGCTATATCTTGAAAAGTACACTCATACAAGCATGTCCCATTGGGAACTCATTGAATCCATCTAGAAATTTTGATTCCATTCGTGAAAATTTTTCTATACCCCGAACAGTCCACTTGTTACTATTGCGGCCTATTGGGAACTAACTGAATTCACCAAGTTACTTAGATTTGGCTCACAAAATTTTGATAAATATTTAAGGTACACATATTACTAGAACCTGCTAATGGGAACTACCTGAATTCACAAAAAATAGTGTTTCAGTTCGATAAAATGTTGCTGTATCTTGAATAGTACCCTTATTACATCCGAATCCTATAAGAAACCCACGGAATTCACCTTGAAACTTAGAATCTGGTCGTTAAAATGTTGCTATATCTTGAAAAGTACATTCATACAAGCATGTCCCATTGGGAAGTAACTTAATTCACGTAGAAATTTCGATTCCATTCGTGAAAATTTTTCTATATTCGGAACACTCCACTTATTTCCATTGTGGCCTACTGGGAACTAACCGAATTCACCAAGTAACTTACATTCGGCTCAAGAAATTTTGATAAATCTTTAAAAGTACACACATTACTAGAGACTCCTTTACCTGAATTCACAAATAAACAGTGTTTCAGTTGTTTAAAATAATGCTGTATCTTGATAGTTCCCTTATTACATGCGAATCCTATTGGGAACCTACTGAATTCACGATGATACTTAGATTTTGTTCGTTAAAATGTTGCTATATCATGAAAATTCCATTCATACAAGCATGTCCCATTGGAACTCACTGAATTCTACTAGAAATTTGGGTTCCAATCGTGAAAATTTTTCTATATTCCAAAGAGTCCACTTGTTACTATTGCGGCCTATTGGGAACTAACTGAATTCACCAAGTTACTGAGATTCGACTCACGAAATTCCGTTCTTTAAACTGTTGCTATATCTTGAAAAGCACACTCATACACACATGTCCCATTGGGAACTCACTGAATTCGCTTAGAAATTTGATTCCATTCGTGAAAATTTTCTATATCCCGAACAGTCCAGTTATTACTATTGCGTCCTACTGGGAACTTACAAAATTCACTATATGACTTATATTTGGCTCAGTAAATTTTAATTAAATCTTTAAAAGTACACATGTTACTAGAGCCTGCTAATGGGAACTACCTGAATTCACAGAGAAACAGTGTTTCAGTTCTTTAAAATGTTGCTTTATCTTGATTAGTACCCTTATTATGTGCGAATCCTATTGGGAACCTACTGAAATGACCATGATACTTAGATTCCATTCGTTAAAATCTTGCTATATCTTGAAAAGTACACTCATACAAGCATGTCCCGTTGGGAACTCTCAGAATTCCCCTAGAAATCGTGATTCCATTCCTGAAAAATTTTCTATATCCCGAACTGTCCACTTATTACTATTGCGGCCTATTGGGAACTAACCAAATTCACCAAGTTACTTAGACTCAGATCATGATATTTTGATAAATCTTTAAAAGTACACATATTACTAGAGGCTGCTAATGGGAACTACCTGAATTCACAAAGAAACAGTGTTTCAGTTCGTTAAAATGTTGCTGTATCTTGAATAGTACCCTTAATACATGAGAATCCTATTGGGAACCCACTGAATTCACCATGGTACTTAGAATCTGTTCGTTACAATGTTGCTATATCTTGAAAAGTACACTCATACAAGCATGTCCCATTGGAAAGTCACTTAATTCACCTAGAAATTTTGATTCCATTCGTGAAAATTTTTCTATAATCCAAACTGTCCTCTTGTTACTATTGCGGCCTATTGGGAACAAACTGAATTCACCAAGTTAATTAGATTCGGCACACGGAATTTTGATAAGTCTTTAAAAGTACACATATTACTAGAGCCTGCTATAGGGAACTACCTGAATTCACAAAGAAACAGTGTTTCAGTTCATTATAATGTTGCTGTATCTTGAATAGTACCCTTATTACATGCGAATCCAATTAGGAATGCACTGAATTCACCATGATACTCAGATTCTCTTCGTTAAAATGTTGCTATATCTTGAAAAGTGCACTCATGCAAGCGCGTCATATTAGGTTCTCATTAAAATCGCCTTGAAATTTTGATTCCCTTCGTGAAAATTTTTCTATGTCACGAACAGCCCACTTGTTACTATTGCGGCCTATTGGGAAGTAACTGAATTCACCAAGTTACTTAGATTCGGCTCACGAAATTTTGATGAATCTTAAAAGTACACATATTACTAGAGCCTGCCAATGGGAACTACCTGAATTCACAAAGAAACAGTGTTTCAGTTCGTTAAAATGTTGCTGTATCTTGAATAGTACCCTTAATACATGAGAATCCTATTGGGAACCCACTGAATTCACCATGGTACTTAGAATCTGTTCGTTACAATGTTGCTATATCTTGAAAAGTAAACTCATACAAGCATGTCCCATTGGGAACTCACGGAATTCGCCTAGAAATTTTGATTACATTCGTGAAAATTTTTCTATATCCCGAACAGTACACTTGTTACTATTTTGGCCTATTGGGAACTAAGAGAATTCACCAAGGTACTTACATTCGGCTCAAGAAATTTTGATAAATCTTTAAAAGTACACATATTACTAAAGCCTGCTAATGGGAACTACCCGAATTTTCAAAAAACAGTGTTTCAGTTCGTTACAATGTTGCTGTATCTTGTAGAGTACCCTTACTCCATGCAAATCCTTTGGTGAACCTACTGAATTCACCATGATACTTAGATTAGGTTCCTAACATGATGCTATGTCTTGAAAAGCACACTCATACAAGCATGTCCCATTGGGAACTCACTGAATTCGCCTAGAAATTTTGATTACATTCGTGAAAATTTTTCTATATCCCGAACAGTCCATTTTTTACTATTGGGGCCTATTGGGAACTAATTGAATTCAACAAGTTACATAGATTTGGCTCACGATATTTTCATAAATTTTTAAAAGAACACATATCACTAGAGCCTGCTAATGGGAACTACATGAATTCACAAAGAAAAAGTGTTTCAGTCCGTTAAAATGTTGTTGTACCTTGAATAGTACTCTTATTACTTGCGAATCCAATTAGGAACCCACTGAATTCACCATGATTCTTAGATTCCGTTCGTTAAAATGTTGCTATATCTTGAAAAGTACACTCATACAAGCATGTGCCATTGGGGACTCACTGAAATCGCCTAGAAATTTTTATTCCATTCCTGAAAATTTTTCTATATCCCGAACAGTCCACTTGTTACTATTGCGGATTACTGGGAACTAAGTGAATTCACCAATTGACTTAGATTCAGCTCACGAAATTTGATAAATCTTTAAAAGTACACATATTTCTAGAGGCTGCTAATGGGAACTAAATGAATTCACAAAGAAACAGTTTTTCAGTTCATTAAAATGTTGCTGTATCTTGAATAGTAACCTTAATACATGCGAATCCAATTGGGAACTCATTGAATTCACCATGATACTTAGATTCTGTTCGTTTAAATGTTGCTCTATCTTGAAAAGTACACTCATACAAGCATGACCCATTGGGAACTCACTGAATTCGCCTAGAAATTTTGATTCCATTTGTGAAAATGTTTCCATATCTCGAACAATCCACTTGTTACTATTGCGGCCTATTGGGAACTAACTGAATTCACCAAGTTACTTAGATTCGGCTCAATAAATTTTGAAAAATCTTTAAAAGTACACATATTACTAGAGCCTGCTATAGGGAACTACCTGAATTCACACAGAAACAGTCTTTCAGTTCATTAAAATGTTGCTCTATCCTGAATAGCACCCTTATGACATGAGAATCCTACTGGGAACTAATGAATTCACCATGATATTTAGATTCCATTCGTTAAAATGTTGCTATATTGAAAAGTACACTCATACAAGCACCTCCCATTGGGAACTCATTGAATTCGCCTAGAAATTATGATTCCATAAATGAAAATTTTTCTATATCCTCAACTGTCCTCTTGTTACTAATGCCACCTATTGGAAACTAACTGAATTCAAAAAGTTACTTAGAATCAGGTAAAGAAATTTTGATAAATATTTAAAAGGACAGATATTACTAGCGCCTGCTATAGGGAACTATGAGTTCACAAAGAAACAGTGTTTCACTTCGTTAAAATGTTGCTGTATGTTGAATAGCACCCTTATTACATGCGAATCCTACTGGGAACCTACTGAATTCACCATGATATTTAGATTCTGTTCGTTAAAATGTTGCTATATCTAGAAAAGTACACTCATACAATCATCTCCTATTGGGAACTCACTGAATTTGCCATGAAATTAGGTTTCTATTTGTGAAAATTTTTCTATATCCCGAACTGTCCTCTTGTTACTATTGCGGCGTAATGGGAACTAACAGAATTCACCAAGTTACTTAGATTCGGGTAAAGAAATTTTGATAAATCTTTAAAAGTACACATATTACTAGAGGCTGCTAATGGGAACTACCTGAATTCACAAAGAAACAGTGTTTCAGTTCCTAAATATATTGCTGTTTCTTGAATAGTACCCATATAACATGCGAATTCTATTGGGAACCTATTGAATTCACAAAACACAATAAACACATGAGTTGTTTATGATGAAGATCATACTTCTGTGTTATAAAGCAAAATTCCTAAAACACTGCTTATTATATGACAATCTCTGATCCTTGGCAATACCTCTCCTTTAGGAATGTCTTCTGCTCTATCTCCACACAGGAAAGGCAAAAGTATGTGATGAAGATGGGGAAAAATAAATCAAATCTGTCTCTGTGACTCGGCTGCTCTCTAATTCTCAACATGGTATAGGACAGCTCTTCTCATTTCATAATGTATTTAATTGATGTTGAAATTATGCTAGTAAAATTTGAGATATACAAATACTGAGGGATGAGGTATTCATTAATATTAATTGCCATGTATGACAGGATCTAGATTCACTTAGGAAACAAATCCCAGACAATGACTCTAAGGGAGAATTATGACTGTCCTAACTAAGTTGAAAATACTCTCAATGTGGACTGCAACATTCAATGGGCTGCAGTAATGAATAGAATAAAAAGGAGAAAGTTGAGCCAAGCACAGCATTCATTTCTCTGCTTGTAATGCAATGTTAAGATGAGTTTCACACAGTTTGTAGTCATGTCCTCCCTGTTAAATAGATAATGTCTTCAAAGTGAGAGGCAAAATAAACCTTTTATTCATCAAGTTTTATAAGAGGTTATGATTTGGGAAGAATACCCCAGACTCAAATAATATGCAACAGGAAAGAGTGTTAATTTTGTAGATAACCTGCCAGCAGGGAGGGAGATCTACCATTCATCAGAATGGAAGACAAAGGTATGGAAATTTCAGGGTCAATTTTAAGTCTGTTAGGGTAGGAATGGGTGACTTTTATCTTTCATTCCTATTACTGATTAGCTCTATCTCCAGGAGTATGGCTGCCTTTGTGATTGGTTAAAGCACTGAGGGATTTGGGGACTTTTGCTACTTAATTATACTTGTCTCAGGCTAGCTGGTGGGTCAGCTTTTACAGCTTCTGATTGGTTGCCCATGAGGTAGGCTCAGACTAGGTGGTAAGGCATCTTCCTGATTGGCTGCCAGCAAGTGGTATTTTTTCCTGGAATTGACTGTTTTCAGTCTTTTCCAGTTCTTGGAAACATAAATTTGGGCTATTCTCCCAAACTGTTGGTTTTCAGCCTGTCATGGAGTCAGCCTGAGTCTGGCTCACTCAGTCCTCTCAGCTTCTTTCATTGGATATTTTCTTACATCAGTAAAAAAATAATTAATATTCGTAGTAATTAGGTTTACTCATTTTTACATTGAGAATGTCTTAAAGGTTAACAAGAAGATGGAGAAGAGTTCAACTACTAATGCTGGGCTGGAATGAGGGAAGAGAAAAGGTGATAATAAAAATGATCCAAGAAATGTTGATAAAGACAATTCATTTTATATTCCTGGGTTATGCCTTTTTATCTGCGGCTTTAGATGTCTCCTACTAGAGAACATATAGACTTCAGCCTAGTATTCCTATAGATCTAATATTTCACTATAGAAGAAACTTGTTTAAAAACTGAGAGATGACTTGGTAAAGTGTACTGTGAAAATGTAAGAACCTGAGTTCTTATCTTTATCACCCATATGAAAAATCTAAACTTGTAGTGTTGTTTTTCTATTTTACGAGAGACAGAGTTGAGAAGACACACAAACGGGATTTCTGAATCTTGCTGGTTAGCCAGTATAGCAGATTTAGTTAAGCTCCAGAATCTCCCCCGAGAGACAAATTCAAAACAATAAGGTAGACAGCTGGAAAGATTACCCAGGTGAAAGGTCAGTTGTTAGGCAGACAGATGACAGAAGAGAACCAACTCATGCTAGTTGTTCCCAGACTTTCACATGTGTTTGTAGAATTTGCACACGCGAGAACAAGCGCGCGCACGCACACACACACACACACACACACACACACACACACACTTACTCACAAAAGTCTACACAGACAATATATAAACAGAATTTCAAAAATTAAAAGAACCCTCAAAGTATTGAAAAACATAAGCTGGAGAAATAAGTGAAGAAGAAAACTGACATGAACCTTTGTTCTCTGCAAGTACACATTTGGTAGATTGAACCTGCATACAGAAGTGTGTATGCCTGTACACAATATACATACACACAAACACTCTCAAATAAACACACCACAATCCATTTTTGACTATACTAGTGTCACTATGCATCTATTATCCTATTGGCTCTCCTCCTGCTTACTCTTCTGTGTCATAGCTGGCAAGGACTAAACATACCTACCTCCTCTGCATTTCTTTCCTTACCAATCCTTTTTACTCTCAATTTCCATTTGTCTTCTCTTTTCACCTTTTGTTCTGTCGTTTGCAGAAACGTACTGAATGTTTTCTTATAGAAACTTAAAGGAAAACTCTTATTACTCTATTGAGCTTTCTGCCACATTTCAAATTCTAGCAATGAGATTCTTTGAGGATTTGTAAACTTTTTATTGTCATATTAATATTTGAAGGATACATTATTACTTATTTCTTCATGTGTCACTTCTTTGCTGGATGAATTTGAAGTAGGATGAAAAAAAAGTCATATATAATAAAGCTAATGCAACTGGAATGTATTTTAAAATTTCAGAATCAGATATATCTAAAGACAAATAAAGAATGTCTAGGAATCCACATATAGTTACCAGTGCTCCCTGGCACTCACATGTTGTTACATTCAAGTTTCTCATCATAGAAAATACAGCAGTCAATCAAGCAAATATGATTGCATTCCAGTCTGGAAGTGTATTGAATATAAGTTTGTTGTATAAAAACACTGATAGGGAGTATTGCAGATGATAATAACACAATGATAACCTATTTTTGACTTAATGTGTAATTGGTTTCCAGCTATTGAAATTTTAGTGCTTAAAGTTTTTCAAAAATATATTCTGGTTAAGTCACTGAAAATATGTCTGTCAATATCAAGATATATTGCCCATATCTTATAGTGGATTTTCAGATCTTGAGGCTGAAAAACACATGCTTTTTATATGAAACTTGAAACATAGTCACCATGAAAAGCTTAGTCAGAGAAAGTAGGAACATGCCTATAATCTCAGGAGAGAGAGGAAATCAGATCTCTGATCAAGGTCAGCCTGAAACAGATCAAATTTCAAGTAAAGAACACCATAGATCCAGATGTTGTGGTACACACTTTAATCTGGGAAAGATTTTCTGCTGGAGGCATACATAAGGTCAGTGAAAGAAGGAAAGTTTCCTTTTTCTATGCAACTGCTTGCAGTTACTTGCTAGCATTCTTTCCAAACTTCTTGCCCAGCAGAATTTAGGGTTGCAGAGACAACATTTAGTGGGCTACTAGGGGTAGTAGTGAATGCGCTTTTCCACCTCTTGATTCCTGGACCCATAGATCCTGTCTGTGGGAGAAACTGCACCATATATAATATGCTGATTGAAAGCATACAATCCCTTGTGAAGAGACTTGCCCCAGATTTCCATGCTGTTTCCATCTAATTGGAGTACAAAGAAGCTGTGTTGCAGAGATGTTCAAGGTTGTATCTCCTGCTGCAGCTGGACTTGTAATGTGTAAGAATCACCAAGGTAGTATTGGCTTTAAAGGTATGAAGGGGTCATGAGATCACATGAGGCTTGGCACTGTGAGAGTGTAGGGATGTACACTGTTGAAGGAACAGCCTGAGTAACAGTTGAGGTCTCAGGAATGAAGGGACCATGAAAAAAAGTTGAGGTTTAGCATCATGAAGAGAGTCTATGAGAGACTACTGGTGAAACCTGATTGTAGGTGAAGACCCCAGCATATTGGAGAATCCAGAACCATGGGATGATCACCAAGAAGAGCATCAGGGAATTAGAGTCAATAAGAGCTTAGAGTGATACAGAGTACAGTGCTAGAAAAGTGGCAAAACCCTTTGGAGGAGCCCAGAAAATCATGTGTGGATCCTAGACATTCGAACAAGGTGCTGTAAAGGTTAAGTAGTCTTGGATGCCACAAGATGTTAGAGATACCAGAGTCGTAGACAAACTGCTGAAGAAAGGTTGCAACAGGGAATGGAAGAACAGAGAACGAAGAAGTTTCTTGCTATTAAATGCAGGATCTGGCAATAGAAGTGAACAAGGATGGAAAGATTCAGAAATCTGATGATTGCTTTGGCTTTGACACCAGACATGGAGATGCACAGTTTGGAGTTTGCTCAGGTTGATTTTCATCTTGTTTCATCCAGTGTTTTCTTACCATGACATTTTGGAATGATAATGTGTATCCTGCATGATATTGGGGGTATGTGGTCTTCTTTTTTTTTTTGATTTTTGAGGGATTACAGTTTAGAGATTACCTAATCTCAGAAGAAACATTGAACTTTGAACTCCTAACATTGGAGAAACTCTTATAGACTATGGGGACTGTAAAGTTGGAATAATGTATTTTGCATTGTGCTGTGCCTAGGTATGACCTCTATAGAGTCATGTATTTGAACTGTCCTATTGTAACCAGGGAATAGAATGTTGTTTGAATATATTTGGCAAATTGGAAGTGGTACTATCATGAGATGTGGCCTTATTGGAGGAAATGTGTCACTGTGGGCATGGGCTTTGAGACCCTCTTTCTAGCCAGGTAGGAACCAGTCATCTCCTGCTTGCCTTTGAAATAAGATATCACAATTTCAACTCCTCCAGGACCATGATTTCTGCTTTGATGATAATGGATTGAACCCCTGAACCTGTAAAGCAAGCCCCAATTAAATGCTGTCCTTTAAAATATTCACCTAGGTCATGAAGTCTCTTCACAGTAATGAAAACCCTAACTAAGACAATGGTGTTGTAAGTGCTGCTTTCACAAAGATTAGTTCTAAAAATGGAGCAACATGTCCCATTGGAGGCCTTCAGAGGTTTGTAGTTCAAGACATTGGAACTACTCGTGGGTTTGTTGAGCAGAAACGGATAGGAAAAAAAAAACGACGCATACTGCTATCCCTGGAATTTCAAAACTCTCTCACACATGTGACTTCACATGATTGAAGCTAAGATGGATATTGGCATTTCACTAACATCAGTACTAATTATAGGGTCTGAAGCAGACCTGCAGAAGACCCTTTAATATCTTGCTTTTTAGGGAATAATTACAAAATATTGAAAAGTACCCAAGAATGAAGTATGGAGAAAGTCTGGTAACAACAGATCCAGCAGACTAAGGCTAAATGTTTCTTTATCTCTTTAACTCTTCATAAAAACAGTTCACTATGAGCTGTTGGCTCCTGGAGAAAACTGGCAAGGATAGTCAGCAAAACTGACTCTATTGGATGCTTTACCATAGAACATGGGGACTTCAGTTCAATAAATGATTTATGCCATTGATGTAGTTCTCTGTGTTTTCCTTTACACAAAAGACATATTAATAAAATAGCATGATTTAGGCATGGAAAAGTAGTCCCGTATGGAAAAGTTCCTGTTGTGTCAGCAAAAAGATCTGATTTAATCCCTAGCAACAATATGAAAAGCCAAGCATGAGATTTGGGGCACAGACAAAAGAGGATCACTGGCCTTGCTAACTGCCAGCTTAGCTCCAAGTTTAATCAGTGACATTGTCTCAAGGAAATAAGGTGACAAGTAACACAGCTGCATGCATGATTTCAAATCTGTGTTCCATGTAAACCCCTGTCCAAAGGCATAGTATATGCAGATTCTGAAAAAAGGCAAAATTGGAAAATTTGTTATTTCTACAAAACTACCACTTGAGGCACTCTGAGGAAAAAAATTCATCATGGAAAATAGTTGTTAATGAATAAAATGAATCTCTGGGCTCATATTTCCAATTACAGCAGTAGAATGATTGAGGGGACAAAGCTCCAGAAAGAGACATTTTGGAGGACTCCCCAATCAAATAGGAGCCTGAGAAACAAGGCTACAGATCTGCTCCAGACAGCCATTTATCCCTATTAACTCAGACTATTAATATTAATATATTCTGGAAGAGAAAGCCAGGGGCACACTCTTTTATCTTGCTGTGCAGAAACTGAATATTGAATGACCTTGAATAAATGGAGTGTTATTGATGCCATTTTTGTCTCAAAAGAAGGAAAACCAGGGAGCCATCCCTAATCTCTCTCTTTTGTTTGGTTTGAGTTTTAGTCTCAAAGAAACCTAAGCAAAAACTCAAAGTACCAGGCTATAAAGACAAGTGTAATTTTAGATAGTGCGGCCTGTGAAGAGCTCATCTTTTCTCTATCTGTTAGCAAGACTAGACTCTCTGAACTCAACAGAGAAGGAGCATATTCCCTTTCACTGCCAATTGAAGATGATTTAAGAATGAGAAGACCCCACCCGAAGGTTTGTGCTCTCTAAGGAAATTAGGCACATAATGAGAAAAGACTGCCAGGATTCATTAGTGGTGCAGTTCCACATTTTATTAAGTGCTGTGAGCCTGGTTTATTTCATGAAAAGGTCTGAGTGCATGAAGGACAAGATATTAAAGACAATAAAGAAAAACAGTTTCACCTCGTAAAGGTGCTGTGTGTCTAAAGCATACAAACTCCCCAGCAATCACAATCATGAGGTTAGAAAATGGCTAACACCATCTTTAGTATTTGTTGTTTGATATTTTGTTTTAATGATTTTTTTCTTCATTTGGAGATGTTTTCAAGCATCTTATTATTAAGCTTATTCTTTGACAATTATTTACATAAACATAATGCTGTTTGATTACCCTCTCTCTTCCTGTGAGACTAAAACAGGAACAATATACATTACAAGTTAATGAGAAAAGAAAACAATAAAAATATACCTTCCAGGTTGAGGGTTTTGTTTGTAGTGAAGATTAAGTTCCAGTTTTTACAATGTTAAATCTGTGAAATACTTACAGAATAAGTTTGTTTGTCCTGTATTAAGTCCTTGCAAGTTAAGATTTCTATTTGTAATGAAGAATACATTTATTTCTACTCTGACGTAAAATGCAAAATCTGTTTTGAGGTATTTACTCATTTACTTATTTATTTATTTATTTGTATTTTTTTTTCAAGACTGGGTATAACTAGCTCTGACTGCCCTGGAAATAGCCCTATATTTTTAATTGATGATCTTATAGCATACAGTATTGGTGTTCTGTTCAGAATGTTGTCTCATATGCCAAAGTGTTTAAGGGTATTTTCTAATTTCTCCTCTATCAAATTCAGTGTTTCTGGTTTTATGGTAAGGTCATTGATCTACTTGTACATGAGATTTGAGCAGGATAATAAATATGGCATCTTTTGCATTCTTCCACCTGGAGACACCCAGTTTGACAAAATCTATTTTTTGAAGATTTTTCTTTACAGATGATAATTTCTGGCTTCCCTGTCCTTAGGTGTGAATTTATGTCTGGGCCTACAATTCAATTCTGTTTGTTGTTGTATCTGTTTTTATGCCAATACCTTGTGTGTTTTATCACTGTAGCTTTATTGTATGACTTGAAAATCAGTGAAAGTAATACCTCCAACATTTTTTGTTGTTCTTTTTGTTGTTGTTCTTTTTTGTTTTCTTTTTCATATTCAGGACTGTTCTAGATATCCTGGGTTCTTGGATTTTGATTTTCTCTATGAAGTTGAGAATTGTCATTTCCTGGTCTGTAAAGAATTGTGTTGGAATTCTGATGGGGATTGCATTCAGTCGGTAGACTTTTTTGATAAAAACAACCATTTTTACTGTTAATCCTACCAATCCCTGAGGATCGAGATCTTTCCATTTTCTGGTATCTTCTTCAATTTTTCCTTCAAAGATTATAAGCTTATAAGCATAGAAACCTGTCATTGACTTGGATAGACATTATCTACATCTTGAGGCTCATGTGAAGAGTGATCGTTTCCTCATTTTCGTCCTCAGTCTGTTTATCATTTCTATATAGAAAGGCTACTGAGTACTTACAGTTAATCTTGTATGCAACTACTGTGCTAAAAGTGTTTATCAACCCGCGGAGATATCTAGTAGAATTTTAGGGTCACTAATGTACTCTCATTTCATCCAAAGTTAATGATACTTTCAATTCTTCCTTTCCAATTTGTGTCCCCTTGATCTCATTTGGCTGTCTTATTGCTACAGATAAGACTTCAAGTGCTATGTTGAATAGTATGAACAGAGTGGAATGTCTTGTTCCTTATTTTAGTGGAATTTGTTGGCATTTCTATCCATTCAATTTGGTGTTAGCTATCAACTTGAAGTAAACCAAGATATGTTCCTTTTCCACTAATCTTGTGAATACTTTTACCATGAAGGGGTGGTGGAATTTATTAAAGACTTTTCACATATCACTATCTGCAGATGACATGATAGCATATTTAAGTGATCCCAAAAGCCCCACCAGGGAATTACTAAACCTGATAAACACCTTCAGCAAAGTGGCTGGGTATAAAATTAACTCAAATAAATCAGTAGCCTTCTTCTACACAAAAGAGAAACAAGTCTAGAAAGAAATTAGGGAAACGACACCCTTCATAATAGTCCCAAATAATATAAAATACCTCAGTGTGACTTTAAACAAGCAAGAGAAAGATCTGTATGATAAGAACTTCAAGCCTCTGAAGAAAGAATTTGAAGAAGATCTCAGAAGATGGAAAGATCTCCTATGTTCATGGATTGGCAGTATTAATGTATTAAAAATGGCCATTTTACCAAAAGCGATCTACAGATTCAATGCAATCCCAATCAAAATACCAATCCTATTCTTCAGAGGGTTAGACAGAACAATTTGCAAATTCATCTGGAATAACAAAAAACCCAAGATAGCTAAAACTATCCTCAACAATAAAAGGACTTCTGAGGGAATCACTATCCCTGAAGTCAAGCAGTATTACAGAGCAATAGTGAAAAAAACTGCATGATATCGGTTAGAGACAGATGGATAGACCAATGGAATACAATCGACGACCTAGAAATGAATTCTCATACCTATGGTCACTTGATTTTTGACAAAGGAGCCTAAACCATCCAATTGAAAAAAGAGCATTTTCAGCAAATGGTGCTGATTCAACTGGAGGTCAACATGTAGAAGAATGCAGATCGATCCATGCTTATCACCCTGTAAAAAGGTTAAGTCCAAGTGGATCAAGGACCTCCACATCAAACCAGATACACTCAAACTATTAGAAGAAAAAGTGGGGAAACATCTCGAACACATGGGCACTGAAGAAAATTTCCTGAGTAAAACACCAATGGCTTCTGCTGTAAGATCAAGAATCGACAAAGGGAATCTCATAAAACTGCAAAGCTTCTTTCAGGCAAAGGACACGGTTCTTAGGACAAAACGGCAACCAAATGATTGGGAAGATCTTTGCCAATCCTACAACTGATAGAGGGCTTATATCCAAAGTATACAAAGAACACAAGAAGTTAAACCGCAGGGAGACAAATAACCCTATTAAAAAATGGGGTTCAGAGCTTATAGTGAGCCATATTGGATTTGGGCCTGGCTGCTTTGTACTGCATGTCCACAGTAAAAGTCATGGGATTGTTGGACAGAGAACTCTTCCATGTATTTATGGCACAGGAAGAAAAGACCAAGTAGTAGTCACCTGGTGTCTCCACTGCATGACCTCTGCTGAGCACGGCTGATGCATGTGGAACTGACACACCTGGACCACACCTGGGTGGTGATCAATTTTCTTCTGCCTTTTGCTTCCTCAGCCTTTATACTTGAGATTTAGGCTGGTTTTCTTGGATTTCTCCCTAATTAATTCAGGTCTCCTAGTTGGTCTTTTGTTATGGAAGTCAAGAGCTAGGTAGTCAGGAGCCAGGGTTTCCCACTGTGCTTTCCAGTTATTTTCTACCTGGAGACTTGGGTATATAAGTGGTGAATAAATCTATAGGAGTCTCTCACTCTTCTTCCTCACTCTCACTCTTCCTTCCGCTCTTCCACTCTTTCTCTCTCTCTCTCTCTCTCTCTCTCTCTCTCTCTCTCTCTTCCTCTCTTCATCTCCTGGCTTGACATGATAACCTGTGTGTGTGTGTGTGTGAGTGTGTGTGTGTGTGTGTGTGTGTGTGTGTGTGTGTGTTTCTTTCATCCTGTAGGCTTTCGCCCGATTCTCCGTACTGTGTCGGTGCTGGCACTGACAAATGGAGGTCCCACCGAGATCAGAGAAGAAAGGGGTACCACCTATGGGACGTCCCTGGAGCCTGGCCGGCATAGGAGAAGGAACGGATTGGGGGTAAGATGGGCCAGAAAAGGCCTGGATGATTTGGGCTAGCCTGAGTAAAACTTGTCATAAAAAGGGGACAAGGTAACGGTAAAGTGTTTTTGCATATGCATTCTGTTAGAGTTATATTTTAGTCTATGGACCCTAACTAGAGATAGTTTACACCCCAGACATGAGAGAGAACGGGTTTGGGAAAAACAGTCCTCCCGGACTCTCAGCGGTTGCTTTGGAGAAAGAGAAAAACCTTTTCAGAGCTCTGCTAGGAACAGAGGGAAAGCAAGAGACGTCCTGCCTCTCTGCTGGCTCCTATTGGAGAAATGTTTATTTCTGGTTCTGGGTTCCATAGGTAGGATATGTGGGTCCCTTCGGTGGGACACCATCTAGTTTTTTCCCTTTATGTCTATTGTCTGTCCTTGGTGCACCAAGCTGTCCATGTCTGTCAGTTTATGTCTGTGGTTTTTGTTTCTCGTTGTTTAAATGTTTTATGTATGTTTCATGTTCAAAAAAGAAAAAATGGTAAAAACTTTGTCTGTCAATCGTTCACATCTTGATTTGGTTTTAACTCCTTTCAAAAAGGAACAAATGAATAAAAAGCAGTTTCAATCGGCCTTTAGAGCCCTGCACCTATAGCTAGGAGCATAGGTCAGCTGGAGAAGCCGCCCGGGGGTGAGCGTCTCCACGAGCTGATCTTAAAGACGCCAGCAGCTCCTCAGCTTCTTTGATACAGGAGCTGATGGCTGTTTCTTTTAGAAAAATCCCTGACTTATTATTAGACTTAGCAGGTGACAAGGTGCTTCTCTTAAAATCATAGCTAGAAAAGTAAAAATGGTGCTTGGTCTAAATATTAAAGATAGGTATAGCCACTTCAATTTTGTTTCTGATTGGTTTTAAATGTATAAATATGCTCTACATGCCTTGGTTATGGACTACTGGCTTTTAAGTTATTGGATATGGTTAAAAAGGTATAATATTGGTAACAGAAAGTTGACATAAAGCTGGTAATTTGGATGGAGTCATTCTAGACAACATGCAGCATGAGCCAACCTAGGGAAACAGGTCTAAATTGAGAAAGTATTTTTATGGAACTCTTATTCTAGAAACCAGGCTTCTAAAAGAATTTAGGGCAATGTCTCTTTGTTGAGGTATTGGAGACCGCACCATCGTGCATTCATATGTAGGAATTGGCAGTCAAACTTTGTAGCATGAAGGATAGACTCGGTGTTTTGGAGACTAGATTTTGGAGACTAGATTGTTAGAGGTTAAGTTTTGCTTTCTAAAGTTGTGGTTTGCCCTGAGGTTATCTGTATTTTAATGCTAATTCAACTGCCCCAAGGAGAGCTGCCTAGTCACTACTCAGAACTCAGGTGACCTTGTGGTTGTGCTCTGGTGTTACAAGGAGAACGTAAGGATTGTGATTAAGGATTGCCAGTGTTGCATTTACTAACTCAAACTTATTTATAATTAAGAAAAAATCAAACAGGTAGAGCTTGTTACAAGATTTACAAAGGATTGATGAGGTTTTAGAACTTGTGAGAGCTTACTCCAACTGCCATTTCAAGATAGATTTAGAGGATTGTTTTTATGCAGTTTGTTTACATCCTGTAGATTGTGAGTTTTTATTTTGTGAGCTTGCTTATAATTTTAGAGAGCCCATGAAGTGATAGCATTAAAAATTTTACAAAAGAGGGGTTGGGTATTTAGCTCAGTTGTAGAGCGCTTGCCTAGCAAGCACAAGGCCCTGGGTTCGGTCCCCAGCTCCGAAAAAAAGAAAAAAAAATTACAAAAGAATGGCTAATAGCCTTGTATTATGTAATTTTGTTGCTTCCATGTAAGAAGTTAGAACTTTGAATCTTTCAGTGTATATGGAAAATTTTACTACAAACCTTTGCTCTCAAAATGAGCTTTAACATTTGGGGAGTAGCTATTGCTCCAGAGAAGATTCAATATTCATTTTTAATATTTAAAACTAATTTTAAGCTTCTAAGGATATGTTAATTGGCTAAGTACCTCACCTTACCAGAGGACTTAGGTCTTTGTTATCCTCATTGGAGATAAAGCTTCAGTTGTGTTAATACAGAATTGTAGGCTAGAGTCATGGAAGTATTTTAAAAAGAAACCTGGTGAAACATACCTTATTCCAAACAGCAATCAAATTGGTTATTACAAAATACTGATATTTGGCCTATTACATATACAAATTTCAGGCAAAATTTATAATTTTACTCTTTGCATGCTTTTGTATTTCCTGTACATTTGTGCATGCAACCCATAGAAAATGCGCTTACTATGTTTATAGGTGGTTCATCTAATGAAAAGGCTACATGTATGATTGGATCACTTGTTTATTCTCTTGAGTTTCCGCTGCTTCAGCACAGATTATTAAATTACGTGCTGTAGCCACTGTTTTTAAATGTTAAAAATCAAGCTTTCAATTCATACACTGATAGCCAATGTGTGGCTTGTGGTTTTACAATTGATTAAAAAGTTTTCGTTTTTTTTTTTTTGTTTGTTTGTTTTTTTTTGTTTTTTTTTTTACTACTGGCCCTCAAATTTTACAATTACTTAATGCTTTATTAGAGGCAGGTTTTCTACTTAAAATCAGTGAGTGATGATTTCAGTGTGAATTGTCTGACAACTCACTGTCCTTTCAGTGCTCTGGCTCAGAGAACTAAACAAAACCATAGACCCAGCTCTTTGAAAATATTAATGGAGTTGATAACACACCCTCATGAAAAGAGGAAGACTCCATTTGCTTACCTTCAACGCCCAGCCTCACCCTGCCAACTCAGGGATTTCTAAATAAGGCTAAATCTGGACCTTGTTTACAGGATTAGGCATTTCTAATTAATGCTTAATACTTGTGAGGTGCTGGAGAGATGGCTTAGTGGTTAAGAGCACTAAGTACTGTTCCTTTGTAGGCCATTTGGGAACTCAAACTGGATTGCCTGGACCCCTTAGCAAGGGAGGACAATGATGCCAGGCAGATTATAGGCCTTACATAGAAACAATTAGTCAAAAAATCTCATTCTTTATATCCAAAACAATAATGCTAGAGACAATAATTTGGTATACAAGTCAATTTATGAATACAAGTGCTCAGTGTCCTCAATTATCTTAATAAATAAATAACATTTTAACAATTTTAATAAATAAAAAGGGGGAGTTATCCCTGTATGCTAAATAATAACTCTTTTTATTTCAATTTTTAAATTTGGATGCCAAGGATCTCTTGTTTATGGTGTTTATGGCACGCTACAACTAGGCATACTTCTGCCTAGGTGAAATAGAAAGATCCACATATTGGCATGATCTTGTCCAGGTATTTTATATGGGGAAGAGGGAATGTTTTTTTTTTTCTACAGGATGCTACAAGAATATGGCAGTATGAGTGTCTGGTGAGAAATGCTGATCCTGGGAGCATGAAGATTCAGCTCTCGTGGTTCGGGTTCCTGGAGTCATTCCTGTGCCCTTAGAGGAAGATGGAGGATTCCCCCTCATCTTTTGTCATCACAGAAATTCTGGCATTGCTGCAGTCATTGTGTCCCGTCCCACTGTGGCCTGCGCTCCAACCCTCTGTGCACTACTGCTTGCTGGAAGCTGCTGTGGACTGGGGAACTCTGCCCTGATTCTGAAGATCTCAGACATGGTTCCATTGCCTGCTGGTTGTTCCAGAGAAGAATGACCGATCCTGAACTGTCCTGGGAAAGACCTTGGCATTTTCGCTGCTATTGTAGCAGCCATTACTGTTGCAGCCATTGTGTCTGCAGTGTCTAGAGTTACCCTCCCCCAATATATTGTTAGGCAAGCACAGTGGGTGAACTTTCTGGAGTAGTTGCTAACAATTGGGAATTCTAAATTTGATTATAGGAGCGGATTGACTACCGCCCTTGGTGGTAGCAGCTGAGGAGAACCAGATGAGGTGCCCACTACATATCAGGAGAGGCTCAAATTCCACAATCTCTTAAATTAATGCCTTCTGGCCCCTGCTCCTTCACCCCTGGGCTCAAGTAAGAGGAATGAGAAGATGACCTGATATAGCTATTCTCAGCGACGGGCAAATTCCTCTGACCCTTGACCAATCTAGACATGGAGCCTTGAGGTCGACAAGGTGGTCCTATGACAGAGAGGCTGGGGTCTGAGAGGTCGATCCTAAGACAGATGTAGCTACACCCCGTTTAAACGTACGGGCCGGTCAAATGCTCCTCTGCCCAGTTTCTCCCCCAATAAACACATGTATAGCCCAGAACGGTGTGTTACAGCATAAGTTCATTCCTAACCATTGGGGTGCAGTCCTACCTGCAAGAGTGGCTCGCCATGGCCGAGCTGGGCACTCTGTGAGGCATGTCTGATCTCTGTCAGACCACTACTACCACCTAATGGTCTTTTATAAGAGAATAACGGGGGAGATGTAGTGAGCCATATTGGATTTGGGCCTGGCTGCTTTGTAACTGCATGGCCACAGTAAAAGTCATGGGATTGTTGGACAGAGGCCTCTCCCATGTATTTACGGCACAGGAAGAAAAGATCAAGTAGTAAACACCCGGTGTCTCCACTGCATGACCTCTGCTGAGCCCAGCTGATGCATGTGGAACTGACACACCTGGACCACACCTGGGTGGTGGTCAATTTACTTCTGCCTTTTGCTTCCTCAACCTTTATCCTTGAGATTTTATCATTGAGGCTGGTTTTCCCGGATTTCTCCCTAATTAATTCAGGTCTCCTAGTTGGTCTTTTGTTACCGAAGTCACGAGCCAGGTAGTCAGGAGCCAGGGTTTCCCACTGTGCTTCCCAGTTATTTTCTACCTGGAGACTTGGGTATATAAGTGGTGAATAAAGCTATAGGAGTCTCTCATTCTTCTTCCTCACTCTCACTCTTCCTTCTGCTCTTCTGCTCTTTCTCTCTCTCTCTCTTCCTCTCTCTCTCTCTCTCCCTCTTCCTCTCTTCCTCTCCAGGCTTGACATGATAACCTGTGTGTGTGTGTGTGTGAGTGTGTGTGTGTGTGTGTGTGTGTTTCTTTCATCCTGTAGGCTTTCACCTGATTCTCAGTACTGTGTCGGTGCTGGCGCCGACAGGAGCTAAACAAAGAATTTCCAGCTGAGGAATACCAAATGGCTGAGAAACACCTAAACATCTTTAGTCATAAGGGAAATGCAAATCAAAAGAACCCTGAGATTTCACCTCACACCAGTGAGAATGGCTAAGATCAAAAACTCAGGTGACAGCAGATGCTGGCAAATATGTGGAGGAAGAGGAACACTCCTCCATTGTTGGTGGGATTGCAGACTGGTACAACCATTCTGGAAATCTGTCTGGAGGTTCCTCTGAAAATTGGACATTGAACTACCTGAGGACCCAGCTATAACTCTCTTGGGCATATAACCAAAAGATGTCCCAACGTATAACAAAGACACGTGCTTCACTATGTTCATAGCAGCCTTATTTATAATAGCCAGGAGCTGGAAAAAACCCAGATGCCCTTCAGCAGAGGAATGGATACAGAAAATGTGGTACATCTACACAATGGAATATTACTCAGCTATCAATAGCAAGGACTTTATGAAATTCATAGGCAAATGGATGGAACTGGAAAATATCATCCTGAGTGAGGTAACACACTCACAGAAAAACACAGATGGTATGCACTCATTGATAAGTGGTCATTAGCCCAAATGCTTGTTTTACCCTAGATGCACAGAACATATGAAACTCAACAAGGATGACCAAAATGCGAATGCTTCATTCCTTCTTCAAAAGGGGAACAAGAATACCCTTGGGAGGGAATAGGGAGGCAAAGTTTAGAACAGAGGCAGAAGGAACACCCATTCAGAGCCTGCCCCACATGTGGCCCATACATATACAGCCACACAATTAGATGAGAGGGATGAAGCAAAGAAATGCAGGTCGACAGGAATTGGATGTAGATCTCTCCTGTGAGACACACCCAGAATATAGCAAATACATAGGCGAATGCCAGCAGCAAACCGCTGAACTGAACACAGGAACCCAGTTGAAGGAATCAGAGGAAGGACTGGAAGAGCTTGAAGGGGCTCGAGACCGCATTTGAACAACAATGCCAACCAACTAGAGCTTCCAGGGACTAATCCACTACCCAAAGACTATATATGGACTGACCCTGTGCTCCAACAGCATAGGTAGCAATGAATAGCCTAGTAAGAGCACCAGTGGAAGGGGAAGCCCTTGTTCCTGCCAAGACTGAACCCCCAGTGAACCTGATGGTTGGGGGCAGGGCGGTAATGGGGGGGGAGGATGGGAAGGGGAACACCTATAGAGAAGGGAAAGGGGAGGGGTTAGGGGGATGTTGGCCAGGAAACCAGGCAGGGGAATAACAATCGAAATGTAAATAAGAAATACTCAAGTTAATAAAATGAAAAAAGTAAAAAAAAATAGACTTTTCACTATCTAATGAAATGATCCTTAGATTTTTTTTTTTGTTTTATTTTCATAATGCATTACTTTACTGTTTTTCTTATGTTCAACAATCCTTACATCTCTGGGATGAAGCCTACCTGTTCATGGTGAGTGATCTCTTGGATGTATTCTTGCATTTGATTGGCAAAAATTTTATTGAGTATTTTTCATCTGTGTTCCCAAGGTAAACTGTTCGGTTTTCAATTCCCGTTCGCTCATTATGTAGTTTTTACATCAACTACAAATATGTAATGTGTGTCCTCATAAAATCAACACTTATCTATATGTGCTACCTCAGCATAATCCTCCAGCTTCCCCTGCTATATTCCTTCCATGCTTCCCTAGATGATGAACTATAACCTGGATGTATGAAATGGAATCCACACGTTCCTCATGAAGTTGGTTTTGGTAAGTGTTTTATTAGGGCAACACAAAACAAATAAGAGCATCTGACTTTTATGTAAGTTTCAGGCATTCAAACTCAAGTCCTCATGTTTTCACGTTAAAACCTTACCCAACCGTCTCCCAGTACATTTTCAATTCCTGTGAAATGATCACATTCTCGTTGTAGGATGTCAGATTCCCCAAACTTGAACATGCATTGTAGGAGGGAAGAAACATCACATATCTTGAAAGGTGGAAACTTGACTGAGTCTAGACACTCCCCACCCCACAAGCTTTAGGGAATCTCAGAGGGAGGCAATGATGACCAAGAAGCAGTGACAGGAGATAAATCTTTGGACTTGTAGAGTTTCATTCAACTTGTGTTGTTTTTGTGAGTCACGTTCTATGTTGAAGTGGGGTATTTTGGTAAGGCAGCTGCTTTTGTGTCAGCAATGCTCTAAAGTACTCTCCAGTGAAACCCCTGTTTCTCATCCCCCAAAAACTCATTGCATCACCAAGTTGGACTTTGATACAGTTGTCACTTTAGTCTGACATGGCTTTTTTCATAAGTCATCTAGTCCTCTTTTCTCTCTTCTCTCATTTCACTCTATCCCTCACTCTTCTGTATGTGTGTACTTACTGCATGTCCCCAAGAAAAGACCTTTAAAAAATAAGTAGGAATAATTAATATATGCAGTATTCATGTTACTTAAGGATTAGAACTATATATTTTATTAAATTTCATTTACTCAAAAACCCAACAAAATGTAAGGGTGTTTTCGGCCTAAATTAAAATGATAATGTTCAAAATTATACACAAAACTGCTACTAGATCTTCTGCTTTTGTTCTATTGATATCATTATATATTAAAATAAATTGGGTAGACACATGTGCATACATGCACACACCAGCACTTAAAGAGAGTTTTTTTCTATTTTCTTTTCTTTGTTGGATATTTTCTTTATTTACAATTCAAATGTTATCCCCTTTTCTCCTTTCCCTCCAAAGAACCCCTATCTTATCCTCCATCCCCCTCCTTCAATTAGGGTGCCCCCCACCTACCCATCTGCTCCCTCCTGCCTCCCCTCCCTGGCATCCCCCAATACTGAGGCATCAAGCCTTCAGAAGACCTAGGGCCTCTTCTCCCATTGATGCTTGACAAGGCCATTCTTTGCTACAGATGTGGCTGGAGCCAGGAGTCACTATATGGGTACTCTTTGATTGGTGGTTTTGTCCATGGGAGCTCTGGGATGTCTGGTTAGTTGATATTTTTGTTCTTCCCATGGGGTTGTAAACATCTTGAGCTCCTTCAGTCCTTTCTCTAACTCTTCCCTAGGTATCCCAGTGCTCAGTCTAATGATTAGTTGCAAGCATCTTAATTTGTATCAGAGTCTCTCAGAGGACAGCTATAGCAGGCTCCTTTCAGCATGCACTTCTTGGCATCCACAATAGTATCTGATTTTGGTGACTGTATTTGGGATGGATCCCCAGGTGGGGCAGACTCTGAATGGCCTTTCTTTTAGTCTCTGTTCCACATTTTGTCTTCTCACTTCCTCCTGTGAGTATTTTGTTTTTCCTTCTAAGAAGGATAGAAGCATTCACACGTTGGTCTTCCTTTATCTTGAGCTTCATGTGGTCTGTGGATTATATAGTGGGTATTCTGAGCTTTTGTGCTAATATCCACTAACAGTCAGTGCATACCTTGTGTGTTATTTTGTGATTAGGTTACCTCACTCAGGATGACACTTTCTAGTTCTATCTATTTGCCTAAGAATTTCATGAAGTCATTTAAGTACTTAAATAGCCGTATAAATCACAATGCTAGGAATCTTAGTCCTAGTCTGAAAACAGACTATGTAACTAAAAGCGAAATCCAGTCTTGGGGCATTCTGCTCATGATTTTTCCTGTAAGACCATGCTAGAAATGTCATTTAATGTACAGTGTGACTTTCCACTGTTTATGGATATCTTTCCTTGGCTAATCTCCTGCATGTAGCAGCTAACTAAACACGAAGCCACTCCATGTCAGAAATATTATAACCCAGGGGACTTGTTGTAAAATTCTTATGATTATTTTAAGATCTATTACTTACATAGGGACAGAAGTATTTGTAGCATTTTGCATTCAGCAAGACATGCATCATTAAGAAAATATCTGCAAATATTAGAAACAAAGAGGTTATTATTAAATAACTGAGTAGCAGTGAACTTCAGGTGCTCAAGATATAGACATATAAGAGTAAAAGAGAGGAATCATATATAGCAACTCTGAATTTGGGAGAACACTAAGTGTACCAGTTAATTTTTCCAATTTTTGTGACAAAACATATAACAGAACCACTAAAGAAAGTATTGTTTATTTTGTTTCACATTTTGATGATCCAGTGCATCTCCTCTGGGATGTCTGTCACAGTTGCCCACACATGATGCTGCTATGTTACTCTGCATCCACGGTCAAGAAGCAGATAGTTGAATGCTGGTCCTTAGCCCACTTTCTCATTTTCACTTACATGAGATGTCAGTCCAGGAATTGTCTTTCCAAAATTCAGGTTGGGTGTTCCTTGCTAACCCCACCGTCCTTGAAATACCCTCACAAACCAAGGTGTGCAACCACCATGATCTGTAACTCATTAAGTTTTCACTGGAATTAAGCATCACAGAAAGAAAGATTTAATCAAACCACTGCAGTACCCAATGAAGGCATGAGAAATTGTAAAGTCATATACTCTACCATTTAGCCTATTAAGGCAAAAAATGAAGACATGTTAAAAATCTACTAAAATTTTATTTTGGTTCTTTAATTCTACATCTCATCAACTTCTTTCTCTTCCCTACATAGCACTTTCTCCTTGTCCCTTTCCTAGATATCTTATGATAAATGTGATAAAAGTATCCTGAACAAATAGCTTAGGGGAGAAAAAGTTCATTTTGTCCATTATTTCAGAAGGATATGATATATCAAACTGGGAACTGCCTGGCAGCAGACATAGAATAGAATGCAGCAAGAGTAAGAAGTAGTTGGTCACAATGTATCTATTCAGGAATCCAAGAACAAAAAATGAAAATTAAGCCTGATTACAAAGCCTTGAGGCCCTTTCCTAGTGACCCACTTCCAACAATGCTCCAACTCCTAGAAATTCCACAAGCATCTGTATAGCATCAGTACTTGTGGTCCATATGTTCAAAATAGGTAAGCTTATGAGGGAGTTACCATTTAAACCACACAACCTGTTTGCTCCTTTTCCACTCTATCTCTAGAGCTGATAGGGCCTTTTTGAGTTCAACCCTGCCAATTGTCAATGCTGTCTCTCACTGGTTCATCCACTCATCCTGTCAAGTCACACTCCTTTTCACTTCCCAATGAACTTTTGAATCTCTGATAATTATTTCAAAGCAAACAAAAGGCCACACAAAATGAACCATTTCTTTGTTGTCTTTTTAATTTCCTAAATGACTTGTTTCATACTATTAACACACTTTAGACATATCCTCTTTTCTGTAGATATCTGTATGTCCCAGCTCAAGTAAGTGTTCCCTCCTATTGTCTCATAGTCAAATGCTCTGTTCTATTTTGCAACACCATGCTGTGTTGGGTTAAGTGGATATACGTGTAATAATTATGAAGAATATTGCTACTGTGCTCTTAAAATATTGCTTGACTTTTATCATTGTGTCCAGTTTAGTTCCCTCTGTATACTCCTGTATCTTCGGTTCTCCAAAGTACAAAAGTGGAACATCCTCTCTCAAGTTGGCAGACATTTTCTTATCATCTCCATTACACTTTTTCTGTAGCTTTATCCATCAACTTGACATTAGCATGTAGGTTATTTGCTATGTACTTACAATCATGAAGATACTTTACAGGCTGGATTTCAGAAAAGACTTACTTTACTGGTTTGCCCATACTTGTGTCATCAACACTCATGGAAGTCAAGGCAGTCTTTCAGTTGACACAGAAATGAGAATGGAATATACATAGTTTACTCAACAGATACTGAAGTATAACAAAGCACAAGATGTGTCTACTGGAAACCAAGTTCACAAGTGTGAACAGAAAGTGCGCAGAGTATGTCAAGTAGTAGCACCAATATCACATCAAACTTCTTACAAAAAACTGGAGGGTGATCTACAGTAGGGAACCACTTCTTTGTCCCTAATGATCACATATAAATCATAATCATGTAAACCAATAGATACAATATAGCTAAGATAGGAGATGCATTTGAAAGATGGTAGGAGAGAAATCAACATGATTTAGTGTCATGAAAAATATTGGGAATTCTACTATAGTATGTCTCATTGATCACATGGGAAGATAAGTCAATAGTACAGACAAGACAATCAGTCATCAGTCTTAGAATAGTGAATGTCATAAGTTATAATCCTTCAAGAAATTGAAATTAACCACAAGAGTTCAAAGCTGCTTTCTGACCATGGTGCTTTCTAGCACCATGTATAGAAGTGGGGATAGGAACATGGACTATAAATGAGAGTCTTAGCTCTGACAGTTGAAAATGGAAAAAAAAAAGACTGCCCTAGAATATTTTTAAAGATTTTTATTATTAGGTATTGAGTCAAACAATAATAGATTTTATCATCTTACATTTCATACATGCTAATAATTTGATCCCATCCATTCCCCTTCCTCTCCATTCTTCCTGTCACACTCTTTCTGTCTCTCCACCTTTCCTTTTATTCTGCCTCTACTTTTCTGTCATTTTCTGCGGGGGGGGGGTTATTATTTTAATTAGGGTATCTCCCAGGAACATGTGCAACTTACCCGTAGCAAACCATTGAGGAAAATCTCTCCCTCCTCTAGCCACTATAATTGCCTATAGACTACTCTCAGAGAGAGCCAGAAAACAGCATTATTATTTAAAGATCATCAGATCAGACATGGGTGAAATGATCATTTTGGGCAATCCACTACGGAGACTAAAATCATAGTAAGAAACTTCAACTTTTGATATGTAATGGGACACAGCATACAATGGATGTCTGTAGTTGCCAGTCCAGTAACTTCTGAGATCATGACAACCTCATTTGGTTATCCCATGGACAGAGAATGCTGACAACTGACCTAGAGATGTTACTCTTAATCCATGCTTTGTTGTTGTTGTTGTTGTTGTTGTTGTTGTGGCATCGTCATCCTCTTCCTCCTCTTCCTCCTCTTCCTCCTCTTCCTCCTCTTCCTCCTCTTCCTCCTCTTCCTCCTCTTCCTCCTCTTCCTCCTCTTCCTCCTCTTCCTCCTCCTCCTCCTCCTCCTCCTCCTCCTCTCGGTTGGATATTTCTGAGTTGTAAGAGTGCAAAGAGGATGATTTAGTCTTTAAACTATCTCATTCACTCATAAAGGGCGATGGAAGATATTCAGAACAAAAAGAGAAGAGTCTCATGAGCCTAGGCCTCTTCTCTGGGGTTGATAGGCAGCTAAAAATTCCTAGATGTAGAAAAACTCATGAGGCCCATCATTGTCTGTGGGTTATGGGTTTGGGAATTTCAGTGATATCTCCCCTGGAATGATCATTGTTTCTTTTTCTGAAATGAAATCCCCCAAAGTTCAGAATCTCCAGCAACTTGAAAATGAGAGAAAATATTCCATAGGTATATGTTATTCCACGGGAATGTTTGCAGCGATAAGAATGGATCGATTTGCATTCATCTATATGCTGACCTCCAGTTGAAGCAGAAAGATTCATTGAAAATGCTATCTTTTTTCCACTGGATGGAAAATACCCTTTGTCAAATATCAAGTGACAATAGGTGTGTGGGTTCATTTCTGGTTCTTCAATTCTATTCTATTGATCTACCTGCCTGTCTCTGTACCAATACTATACTTTTTTTTATTAATATTGCTCTGTAATACAGCTTTAGATTAGGGATGCTCATTCCTCCAGAAGCTCTTGTATTATTGAGGATAGTTTTCGCTATACTAGGTTTTTTCTTATTCCAAATGATTTGCAAATTGCTCTTTCAAATTCCATGAAGAATTGAGTTGGAATTTTGATGTGTATTTCATTGTCTCTGTAGATAGATTTTGGCAAAATGGAAATTTTAAAATATTAATCCTGTCAATCCATGAGCACTGGCATGTCTTTCCATCTTCTGAGATCTTCAATTTCTTCTTCAGAGACTTGAAATATTTATCAAATAAATAATTCACTTGCTTGGGTAGAGTCACAATGAAATATTTTATTTTATTTGTGACTATTCTGAATGGTGTCATTTCCATAATTTCTTTCCCAGATTTTGAATAGAGGAAGGCTACTGATTTTGTTTGAGTTAGGTTTATACACACCCACATTGCTGAATTTCTTTATCAGGCTTAGCAGTTCTCTGGTGGAACTTTTGGGATCACTTAAGTATACTATCATATCATCTGCAAATAGAGACTTTTACTTCTTACTTTCCAATTTGGATTCCTTTGACCATCATTTGTTTTCTGATTGCTCTGGCTAAAACTTTGAATACTACATTGAATAAGTAAGGAGAGAGCACGCAACCTTGTCTAGTCCCTGATTTTAGAGGGATTGCTTCAAGTTTCTCTCCATCTAGTTTGATGGGGCTACTGGTTTCTTGTATATTGCTTTTATTATATTTAGGCATGGGTTCTGAACTTTTTTAAGACTTTTAACATGAAGGAGTTTCAAATTTTGTCAAATTGTTTCTCAGCATCTAATAAGATTATCCGGTTCTTTATGTTTGTTTGGTTTTTTTTGGGGGGGGGTTGTTTTTGTTTTTGCTTTTATCTATTTGGTTGATTTTAGCCCTGAGTTTGATTATTTCCTGCCGTCTATCCTTCTTGGGGTTATTTGCTTTTTTTTTTTTTTTTTGTTCTAGAACTTTTAGGTGTGCTGTCAAGCTGCTAATATATGTTCTGTGCAGTTTCTTTTTGGAGGCACTCAGAGCTGTGAGTTTTCCTCTTAGCACTGCTTTCATTGTGTCCCATAAGATTGGGTGTGCTCTGCCCTCATTTTCATTAAATTCTAAAAAGTCTTTAATTTCTTTCTTCACTTTTTCCTTGGTTAAGTTATCATTGAGTAGAACATTGTTGAACTTCCATGTGTATGTGGACTTTCTGTCATATTTTTTCTTTTTTTGTTATTGAAGACCAGCCTTATTTCGTGGTGATATGATAGGATGCATGAGGATTATTTCAACTTTCCTTTATCTGCTGAGGTCTGTTTTGGAGAAGTTACCATAAGTGTTGAGAAGAAGGTATTTTTTTAGGATCAAATGTTCTATAAATATCTGTTAAATTGATTTGGTTCATAACTTCTGTTAGTTTCTCTATGTCTCTGTTTAGTTTCTCTTTCCATGATCTGTCCATTGATGAGAATGGGGTGTTGAAATCTTCCACTATTATTGTGGCAGGTTCAATGTATGCTTTGAGCTTCAGAAAGGTTTCTTTTATGAATGTAGGTTCCCTTGCACCTGGAGCATAGATATTCATAATTGAGAGTTCTTCTTGGTGTATTTTTCTTTGATGAATATGAATTGTCCTTGCTTAACACTTTCAAAAACTTTTGGTTGGTAGTCAATTTTATTGGATATTGGAGTATATACTCCAGCTTGTTTTTTGGGACCAGTTGCTTGGGAAATTGTTTTCAGGCTTTTACTCTGAGGTAATCATTTTCTTTTTTCCTGACTGCTGTTTCCTGTATGCAGGAAAATGCTGGGTCCTCTTTACGTATCCAGTCTGTTAGTGTATAGCTTATTATTGGGGAATTGAGTGCAATGATATTAAGAGATATTAAGCAGTAGTGATTATTGTTTCCTTTTATTTTTGTTGTTAGAGGAGTAATCACATTTGTTTGGCTCTATTCTTTCAGGTTTATAGCAAGAACATTACTTTCTTTCATTTTTTATGATGCAGTTTCTCTCCTTGTGTTGGAGTTTTCCATCTATTATCCTTTGTAGGGCTGGATTTGGGAAATACATTGTATAAATTTGGCTTTGTTAAAAAATATCTTGGTTTCTCCATTTATGTTGATTGAGAGTTTTGCTGGATATAGCAGCCTGGGCTGGCATTTGTGATCTCTGAAGGTCTATATGACATCTACCCAGTATCATCTGGTTTCTGTTGCTTAGGTTTCTTGTCTTGCCTCTCACCATCAGGTTGTCTCTGGTTTCAGCTGGCCTTGCTATCTCTGACAGTGGCTTGACCCTCCTATAAGCCTGTGTGTCCCACACAGACCTGTTTTCTCCCAGCGGGATCTGGGTACAGAGAAGAGAACCATAGGTCCTGGTCAGGTCTGGGTTCAGGCAGAAACTGGAAGATCCTTTCCCAGACTCTTCCTCGATTCCTTTGTCCTGAGGCTTCCAGGCGTGTCTCTTGGAGCAGAAGTGGTGGTCTTACCTTTGCTCTCAAGTGTGTCAGCATGCTTGGTGACTGGCTTTCAGCTCTAGGTACAGGCAAAGCCAGGAAGGATCCTGTCCCTGGCTGCTCCTAGCTTCCTGTGTCTAGAGGGCTCTAGACAGGTTCCTCTTGTCCAGATTATGAGCAGAAGTGGTAGTCTCCCCTGACCTCTCAGGACTGTCTGCCTTTCTGAGAGTCCTGCTCTCTCCCCTATGGAATCTGGGTACAGAGAACTGTGGGACAGAGTCATCTCCGGTGGCATGGAGATACTGGAAGCGGTGTTTAATACTTTAATTATATAAATCAAATAGAAATAAGAGAGGCTGAGTTTGAAGTCTCCTGGAGAAACTACTACTATTACATCCCCCAAAACCTTCTATTATACCTCGGAACATCCTCTGGAGTGTGCATATGCACGTTTCCTTTTCTGTAGGGATGTTTGCATTCCTCTGCTCCTGGGAGCGTCTTTACATAGTTATTGCCATTGCGTCTTGTAAGTATACATTTTAATCACACCAGAATATATATTCACCATCTTTTAAATTTTTTATTAGTTATATTTCTTTACTTAAATTTCAAACCTTATTCCACTTCCCGGTTTCCTGTCCATAAGCCCTTATACCCTCCCGTCCCCCTCCCCCGTACAGCTATTCCCCTATACATCTCCCTTATTGCCCCCCCCATATTCCCCTGTACTGGGGGTCCAACCTTGGCAGGATCAATGTCTTCCCGATCCCCTGGTGCCCCAACAAGTCTATTCTCTACTACATATGCAGTTGGACCCTTGTTCAGTCCATGTGTAGACTTTCCGTCATATTTAACATTTTAATCAAAACTTGCTATAAATCTACAGTGTCAAGACATATCCATTCATCATAATTTGATAATATAATGAAAATTCTGTACAATTTTTTCACAAATAAGGTATTTGAAAGCTCAGAGAGACCTAATAATATACCCAATGAAAGAATTTGTGCTATATCACCTATACTTTTGTTTTTGTAATGAAATATTTGAATTTGCTCTGTTTAAAATAAAGTTTTAACAAAGATTTTTTAACAAGGTTTTTAAAATTCTTTTTTTAAGTTTTTCCTTCTGTACATTTTTTTCACGTGCTCTCAGATCTAAAACAGGCCTAGATTTTTGGGGAAGTGGACTGTGTACAGCTAGGAACCACCATAGCTGGTGATCTAACTCTGGGCTTTTTTAACACAAGTGCTTTTTAGTGCCTAGACACATCACCAGTTCTGAAAAAAATGTGTTCAAACAAACTTAAGGGCAGGAGTGGAGATAGCACGATGGAGAGCAATGATTTTAAAAGAAAATTATGTATTAGTATATAAAGTATCGAATAAGGCCATGGGAAATTAATTTAAAAGGGAAAAGAAAAAAATATTGTCTTAAAGGAATTCCTTAGAAAAGCAAAACACAAAATGCAATAGTGTATGGAATACAGCTAGAAATTCAAGGGACAGGGGCAGACTGTCCTCTGCCTGTGGTAGATCTCAGTGGGAATTCAAGGAGCTGACAGGATTAGAAGAAACACTCTTTTGCCATCCCCATGCCCTCAACAATTAGCCTGAACTTGGAAGATGATAGTGTGTAGGGTATTTGCAGAGAAGTGGAGCTATTCACTCCCCTGTGCTTGCTTTACAGCTGACAGGAGCTCCATTCAATTTCACACTTTTATTTTAAAAATTAAAACAGAGAGATTCCTTGATAAAGATCTAATTATACTTTTAAAATTTGCAAGAAGGAGTTGCCAGTTTGTTTTTTGGTTTTGTTTATATGTTCATTAAATGACTATATTTGTCAACTCAAAGGATGATTCAGCAGTTAAGAGCACTTCTGCAGGAATCATTCCACTTCTTTAGCCTCTGGAGACATCTGTACTCATTTGGCAGACTCAAATACACATATGTACAAGCAGTCACACACAAAAAATAAAAATAAGTCTTTTATTTTTAACTCTGCATTTGTCATTTTCACTTAAAACTTTATTCCAAATGCCTGGTGGAGAACTTCTTTACATTTATGAAGTATTAATATAAGTTAACTTAATTAAAAAGTTCAGCACCATTTTTATACTACATGTAGAAGGTGATAGTGAGAAGACTAAAAACCTAGGGAATAAACATGTTCAATTCCCCAAAAAGTATACTGGATTCCTTAGAGAGGGACACTGACAATAGGTCTTTAGTCTGTGAGAGCCCTGACTTAGGCAGCGTAACTCTGGAGCTGTGTCAGCTCCTGGGACACCTAGCTAGAAGAGATAACAAGGCCAAAACTTAGCTGGTTTCTAAAATTCTTCAAGGTCTTACCAAATAAAATGAAACTAACATACCAGCCACTCAAAATTGTACTAGTGTGAATACTTTGTCCTTACCAATTATATTAGAAGTTATCTAACTCTTATGGAGAATTCCCTAACACTGCATTAAAAAGGATCTGACACGTTAGTCAAGTTCTTGTCATTTTGAATGGTTAACCAATATGCTGGTCATTTCTGCAGAAATGCTAACTCCAGGAGCATCAGACATCTTTCTCTTTTATGTGCCCATTCCACACACATAAAAAGAAGTCAAAATGAAAATTTGAGATTCATGAAGTTCCTTCTCTGTGATAATGCTCTGGTAGTCATGTTGTGAAGAAGCTTGCAAACACTTTAGTCACAGGGCTAGAAAGAGACTGAGCTGAGATCAGAGTCAAAATCTGCCTAACAATATCTCCCTTTAATCCTCTTTGATTCTGGAACTATGTCAGCCCAGTCCCTGTAATTGGAAGGAGGCTTGCCAGTGACAAAATCAAATAAGACTTTCTCTTTACTGAAAGAATAAAAAATACAGCCAAAAAGTCAAAAGTTTAGAAATGCTATCTCACCCCTAAGAATCCCTAAATACCTCAAATTCCAGACCCTGCTTTCCACCTGTAATAGGTAGAAGGTCACATTTCTTGAGCCTGCTCTCCCAGAAAATAGATAAAATGGCTGAAAGATAAGGCCCTTAGATCCTGACCTAGTAAGGGTCTCCTTACTTGAGTGAGGGTCTCCCCACTCTGGGGGTCTTTCGTACTCAGTGGCTGACAATTAGATTGTCTCTGTCAGAGCTGACTCTCCAACTCAATTAAGCTAGTACCACATGATTTGTTCGTTTAAAAACCCATTCTCTCAGTCCAGTGTTCATGATTGCCACATTTGAAATTTAAAATCAATCAACATGCCTGATCTGGTAAATTGTATAAACAACACCTCATATGAATTAGTTTTCAGAATTTTAAGTCTCACAAAGTTAAGGTTAGAAAGAGAAGGCCATCATAAATGTCAAGGTTTAAACAATTAAAATAATTTTAGAAGTTTTTAAAGTACATGAACACTTTGAATTTCACCTGGAGCCTTAGATTTTTTGAAATGTAACAGTAATAAGAGCCTACATTCACTAGAAGTTAAATCAAACAAAATTTCTTCGTTTATATTAACAAGGTATTGATTTTGTGTTAATCCCATTTCTAAGCTCTTATCTATCTAATTTGTTGTAATGAATTATATCAAAATATTTACAAAAGAGTGTTATGACTATTCTATCTTCTGCAATAAATTTTTATTTTCAAATACAAGTTCTTAAATGTTGTAGGATTCATTTTCTTTTCTCTGGTGGCACAAACATCTATGGAACAGTGTATAGGCATCAGTTAACTAACTCATTCATACCCATCAAGATTCTCACCAACAATAGCTAATTTCTTTTCATGTATTTCTAGTTTTACTGTATTTTCTTATTTTATTAGATTTGCCCTTTTCTTTCTTCTTAAAAGTATTCGTGTGTGTGTGTGTTTGTGTGTGTGTGTGTGTGTGTGTGTGTGTGTGTGTGTATCTGTGTTTCTGTTGTATGGGAAACCCTCACTCAAGTCTCAGGATGACACGACCCCCCAAGAACTCACACAAGACTGTCTTTGCTTTAATCACATGAGGCTTATCAATAGGAACCAGTGCACTGTGGTCGAGACTCATATCCCATGAAGGGGCACAGGAGTTCGACACCCAGTAGCTGGAAGAAGGGTCTTTGAAGGAAGAAGTCACAACCCAAGGGTGTAGGGATGGTGTCATTGGAAAATGTGGAGAATGCCAGTGAATAATCACGAGAAGCTTCCTGTCTCTCAAGATTGCTTTTGAGATTGTAATCTAACTTTATGGTCAGCTAGTTCCTGGAAGAAGCCTCCTCTTCTCTTAGATAGGATCACCTATCTAAGGGCCTTAAGCCCTTTTTTCTGGATCCTGGGAGAGCAGGCTCAAGAAATGTGACCTCCTACTTACAGGCAGAGAGCTGGAATTTGGCTCCTTAGGGGTGAGGTAGCATTTTTAAGCTTCTGACTTTTTGGCTGCATTTTTTATTCTTTCACATGCATGCAAGTCTATGTGTTGAGATAACAGAATGACCTCATATGTGGCCACTGATTTCTTTGGTATTTGAGGCAGATATACTACAGGCCAGCTAACCAGTAAACTTGAAATTAGATTCTCTTCTCTCTACCTCCTGTTTATCTTAGCATTATTGTTATAGGCATGGGTATGATGGTGTCTGACTTAATGTGCTCTTTGAACTCAAGTTTTCATTTTGTCTAGTAAAGAAACACAGGACACCTGCCCCCATCTGTGCTCATCAAATCCTGTACTCTCCTGTCCCTGGACAGAGTCAAAGCAGTTAGTATTCTCTTCCTCCACCCCAGGACCCCCTGTGTGGAGCCACAGCAATGCCTCTGCTATTTAAAAGGGCAGACAAAAGGAAGCCCATCTTAATTACTATATAATGACACTCAATTTACAGCAATTAGAACCCAAGCTTAAGGCAGGGGGTAGGATGAGGTTGGGGCAGGTGTCAGGTTAGCTGGAAAAGAAGCCTATTCTATTTAAAAAAGAAGTAAAAGTGGCCAAAGCCTGAGGGCACAATAGCTACAACTTCTCCCAGCAAGTTTGAAAACATGCTGAAGAGAGTTTGTCCTGTAGCCTTGAAGCCTAGGCAGATCAGAAACAGAGGGTTGAAAAGGCTTGGCCAGGTCTGCCATTACAAAACTAGTGCTGGGATTAAAAACAACACAATACACAAAATAAAAGCCATAGGCAGCTAAACTTGTGGGGCATTAAACTTAAAATTGGTAAAACAAAGACCTTTGAGAGATGTTTTGAGATTAAAAACAAAAAATGTTTTCTATATTTGGGATGAGGGAAAGCGCAATGACACAGGGTATCTGGATTTCATATGATCTTGCTTTGATTATAAGCATGCAAATGGCTATATTTCAATCATTATAGTTCTCTATGTCCTCTTTGGGAGAAATCAGAATAAGGAAGATGTGGGAGATTGAGAAATTAAATACTAGATTAAAGATCATAAAGCAGAGGTTGAAAGCATCTTTAAAGCAAAACAGGAAACCCTCAGAAGAATATAATCTGTAATTTACTATAGTACAATCAAAAAATGTAGTTCCAGTTAGAATGGTTCCACAGGAGCTTGAGAAATTAGGATGGCAGCTAATAGGCATAGAATATGTTGAAATAAGAATACAGATTCTGCTTATTAATCCTAAATAAAAGCAATGCCATACAACAGGTTGTGTTTTAATTTTATTTGGAAAATTTGATACAGTGTAACATTGGTAAATGTTACAATGGCTTTCTGTCTTGAGTTCTGAGGAGGATAATGCTGAGATTCCACATTTATTAGAAATGAAGGCTACCTTAGATATACCTTTACAGATTAAAACTGATGATTCTTAGCAATATAGGTTCATTAAAATACAATTTCATGGGCATTATGGCATGAAGCCTATTCCAGATAAAGTTTACAATCCTACAGATTAAGCCTTTATAAAAAGGCCTAACAATGTTTCGTTGTTGAAATAGGCTATAAATAGAAGTCCTTCAAAAGTACCAAACACTCAGAGAATATGGCATTTAAACATAATTTTATTAATTTAAGAATTTTGTTGATATTGAAACTGAAAGATACCTGTTTGATATTAGTGTAGCCATTTCTTTTTTTTTTTTTCTCTCCATCTTTATTAACTTGGGTATTTCTTATTTACATTTCAATTGTCATTCCCTTTCCTGGTTTCTGGGCCAACATCCCCCAACTCCTCCTAATTCCCTTCTATATGGGTGTTCCCCTCACCATCTCCCAGACATTACCACCCCCCCCCAACAATCACTTTAACTGTGGGTTCAGTCTTGGCAGGACCAAGGGCTTCCCCTTCCACTGGTGCTCTTACAAGTGTATTCATTGCTACCTATGCGGTTGGAGGCCAGGTTCAGTCCATGTATAATCTTTGGTAGTGGCTTAGTCCCTGGAAGCTGTGGTTGGTTAGCATTGTTGTTTGTATCGGGTCACGAGCCCCTTCAAGCTCTTCCAGTACTTTCTCTGATTCCTTCAATGGGTGTCCCATTCTCAGTTCAGTGGTTTGCTGCTGACATTCGCCTATGTATTTGCCATACTATGGGTGTGTCTCTCAGGAGAGACATACATCCGGTTCCTGTCAGCCTGCACTTCTTTGCCTCATCCATCTTCTCTAGTTTGGTGGCTGTATATGTATGGGCAACATGTAGGGCAGACTCAGAATGGGTGTTCCTTCAGTCTCTATTCTAAACTTTGCCTGCCAAGGGTATTCTTGTTCCCCTTTTAAGGAGTGAAGTATTCGCATTTTGGCCATCCTTCTTGAGTTTCATGTCTTCTGTGCATCTAGGGTAATTCGAGCATTTGGGCTAATAGCCACTTATCAATGAGTACATACCATGTGTGTTTTTCTGTGAGTGGGTTACCTCACTCAGGATGATATTTTCCAGTTCCATCCATTTGCCTATGAATTTCATAAAGTCATTGTTTTTGATAGCTGAGTAGTATTCCATTGTGTAGATATTCCTCATTTTCTATATCTATTCCTCTGTTGAAGGGCATCTGGGTTCTTTCCAGCTTCTGGGTATAATAAATAAGGCTGCTATGAACATAGTGGAGCACATGTCTTTGTTATGTGTTGGGGCATCTTTTGGGTACATGCCCAAGAGAGGTATAGTTGGGTCCTCAGGTGTTTCCAATTTTCTGAGGAACCTCCAGACTGATCTCCAAAATGGTTGTACCAGTGTGCAATCCCAACAACAATGGAGGAGTGTTCCTCTTCCTCCACATCCTTGCCAGCATCTGCTGTCACTTGAGTTTTTGATCTTCGCCATTCTCACTGGTGTGAGGTAGAATCTCAGGGTTGTTTTGACTTGCATTTCCCTTATGACTAAAGATGTTGAACATTTATTTAGGTGTTTCTCAGTCATTCGGCATTCCTCAGCTGTGAATTCTTTGTTTAGCTCTGAACCCCATTTTTTTTTATTATTAACTTGAGTATTTCTTATATACATTTCGAGTGTTATTCCCTTTCCTAGTCTCCGGGCAAACATCCCCCTCCCCCCTCCCCTTCCTTATGGGTGTTCCCCTCCCAACCCTCCCCCCATTGCCGCCCTCCCCCTATAGACTAGTTCACTGGGGGTTCAGTCTTAGCAGGACCCAGGGCTTCCCCTTCCACCGGTGCTCTTACTAGGATATTCATTGCTACCTATGGGGTCAGAGTCCAGGGTCAGTCCATGTATCGTCTTTAGGTAGTGGCTTAGTCCCTGGAAGCTCTGGTTGCTTGGCATTGTTGTACTTTTGGGGTCTCAAGCCCCTTCAAGCTCTTCCAGTTCTTTCTCTGATTCCTTCAATAGGGGACCTATTCTCAGTTCAGTGGTTTGCTGCTGGCATTCGCCTCTGTATTTGCTGTATTCTGGCTGTGTCTCTCAGGAGCGATCTACATCCGGCTCCTGTCGGTCTGCACTTCATTGCTTCATCCATCTTGTCTAATTGGGTGGCTGTATATGTATGGGCCACATGTGGGGCAGGCTCTGATGGGTGTTCCTTCAGTCTCTGTTTTAATCTTTGCCTCTCCCTTCCCTGCCAAGGGTATTCTTTTTCCTCATTTAAAGAAGGAGTGAAGCATTCACATTTTGATCATCCGTCTTGAGTTTCGTTTGTTCTAGGGATCTAGGGTAATTCAAGTATTTGGGCTAATAGCCACTTATCAATGAGTGCATACCATGTATGTGTTTCTGTGATTGGGTTAGCTCACTCAGGATGATATTTTCCAGTTCCAACCATTTGCCTACGAATTTCATAAACTCGTTGTTTTTGATAGCTGAGTAATATTCCATTGTGTAGATGTACCACGTTTTCTGTATCCATTCCTCTGTTGAAGGGCATCTGGGTTCTTTCCATTTTCTGGCTATTATAAATAAGGCTGCGATGAACATAGTGGAGCACGTGTTTCTTTTATATGTTGAGGCATCTTTTGGGTATATGCCCAAGACAGGTATAGCTGGATCCTCAGGCAGTTCAATGTCCAATTTTTTGAGGAACCTCCAGACTGATTTCCAGAATGGTTGTACCAGTCTGCAATCCCACCAACAATGGAGGAGTGTTCCTCTTTCTCCACATCCTCGCCAGCATCTGCCGTCACTTGAGTTTTTGATCTTCACCATTCTCACTGGTGTGAGGTGAAATCTCAGGGTTGTTTTGATTTGCATTTCCCTCATGACTAAAGATGTTGAACATTTATTTAGGTGTTTCTCAGTCATTCGGCATTCCTCAGCTGTGAATTCTTTGTTTAGCTCTGAACCCCATTTTTTAATAGGGTTATTTGTCTCCCTGCCGTCTAACTGCTTGAGTTCGTTGTATGTTTTGGATATAAGGCCTCTATCTGTTGTAGGATTGGTAAAGATCTTTTCCCCATCTGTTGGTTGATTTTTTTGTCCTTACAACACTGTCCTTTGCCTTACAGAAGCCTTGCAGTTTTATGAGATCCCATTTGTCGATTCTTGATCTTAGAGCACAAGCCATTGGTGTTTTATTCAGGAAATTTTCTCCAGTGCCCATGTGTTCAAGATTCTTCCCCACTTTTTCTTCTATTAGTTTGAGTGTATCTGGTTTGATGTGGAGGTCCTTGATCCATTGGACTTAAGCTTTGTACAGGGTGATAAGAATGGATCAAGTGCAGCCATTTGTTAAGAATGAGAATCTTTAAAGGTGTACCTTGCTTAGACCCTAGACGTTAGACAATAGACCAGAAAGTACAGAAAGCATATTCCCACCCACTCTCTTGGAAGGTACCCAATCATAAAACAGATGGTTTAGATCATATTTACTGCAGGGCAATTACAAGGCAAGAAACATCTCCGGGAAGCTGACATAAGGTTTGTCAGATACTTTGAACAAGAGGACTGAAGACAGTGCTCCAATGTCTTAGAATACTTTGAAGTGGTCTCCACAGCCAACTGTCTGCCATTTTTAAAACTTTGAAAGTGTTTGTCTGCACTTCTTACTTAATCAGGAAATATTTCTTCTTAGTTGTCTTTTGGGGTTGAATACAAGATAATCATAGTCTCAAGAAAAGGTTAAGTTGTTATATTTAAGAAGATTTATTAGACCTAAAAAGATGGTGTTAGGTTGTTAATGCAAGTTAGGACAAAATGTGATTTAGATCCAGACCTCTGAACTCACCAGGACAGGAGAGATAATAGGATATTTTTCTTAATTACCACATACTATGGACTTGACATTGTAAATATATATCACACCTTATAACTATTATAATTTATATAATTTTATTCAATTTATATTTGAAAAAGAGACATTTATTGTACTTCAAAGGGGTATTATTGAGAGAATATCTAATATCGATATGACTATGGCACTTGTTAATAATAAATCTGACGGCTTATTATTTAGGTGGTAAATAAGAAGTGGGAAATCTGGGAGAAATCATAATTCTGAAATAGAATGCGGCAGGAGATTCACCTTGGAAGACGTGAGGAGAGTGACACATAGTCCCTGAACATGTTTAAGTGGGCATGTTACAGAATGTAGGTTAAAATAAGTCAGTTATTCTAAATTGTGATATACTTAGAGAAGAGCCTCACTATATAGACAAGGTATTTGTAAATATATCGTGAGTCTGAGTCTTAGTTCTCGGAGCATGGCGCTGTGTGGAAGAACTGGATAAAATTGCTACATTATATTGTTCATGAGTTTTAATCCAAGCTAATTTTACAGGGGATATTGTCTAAGCACATACTCAAATAATAAATTATAGATGCCATAAGTTGTTAAAAGTTATGATTTTTGTAGTAGAATCATCCCTCATATTTGAGTTGAGGTCTTGCAGTTGATTTGGTAGACTAACCTGAAATTGACTAAATGAATGTATTTGAATTTAATTGATAAATTATTGATATTTATGTCCATGGAAATGGTTGAAGGGATAACTTTATATGGTAAACTGAAGAAAAACTCAGAATACATGTCATTACAGCGGATTTAAGCTTTCTTTTCCCAGATTTCAAGTTGTATTAAAAAGCTTACCGTAATAAAAAAAAAAAGCATTTTATTGACGTAATAGACACATTGATCAATGTATAGATTTGAAGACTCAGCTCCAGATGTAATTCCATACAGGTAAAAACACCTTGTTTTTCACAAAGCAAACAAAATTACACACTGAGGAAAAGGTCAGCATCTTGACAGACAGATGGTGTGAATAGCAGCATACAGAGAAATGAAAATAGATCCATATCTCTCACCCTGAACACAGCTCAACTCCAAAGGGATCAAGGACCGCACTCAAGTCACTGAAAGACCAAAAGCCCTGAACCTGCCGTCTCTTTTTCTTTTTCCTTTTTTTTTTTTTTTTTGACTCCGATATGTGAATCCAAAATTCAGTTTAACAGACTGGATGTTTTCCTATCATGAGTCACACTGGTCACAGAGATTCCCACAATGCCTTCTCCCATCTCCTCCCACCAGCAGCTGCACTGATGTTGGCTGACCTGCTTCGTGGACACCAGGATACATCCTCAATTTTTCCCTCTGCTCATCAAAATGTGAAAGTTCACGGTCTGTAGCTTTTTTGCCATAGATGTCCAAGTGGACAGACATTTCTCCCATCCTGTCAGGATGCTGGAGGTGTTGTGAGTGCCTATGCGGCTCATTTGTTTGTTTTCTGTGATTTTTCTTTGTGAGTTTGCTTTCTGAGATAAGGTGTTACAAAGCTCAGCCTGACCTCAAACACAGTGATGTAGCCAAAGATGACTTTGAGCACTTTGCTCCTCCTGCTTCCACCCTCCAAGAACTAGGAATATAAGAATCCAATGAAACCTTGCTCTTTGCTTTGGGGACTATGGAGATGGCCGAGATTGGGATCCTTCTCTCTCAAGTGTTCTTAGCTCACCTGCCCAGGGCTGGAGTTTGCCAGACAGTTGCTGCTGTAACCTCAGAGTCAGTCTGCTCACCAGGAGGCTGCATCAGATAACTTGTCACTTTTCTTTCATCAGGGTTGTTATTAGTTCTTTAAATTCTGTTCGAGTCTCAGCCTGATTGTTCTCCTTTGAGCTGATGTTTCTAAAACATCAAAAAACAAAACCAAACAATACAAACAAACAAAACCTTAGAGTTTTACATTTCTCTGGGTATTTCCAAATACCAGCACTTTCCTAGCTCTTAATCTCATCAGAGTCCTCATGAGCTCTCACCTTTCTCTGCAGTTGAAGGCAGACTGGAAGAACCAGGGAGTAATCTGGATGAATGTCACAGAGTCACTGTATGCAATGCTCCCTACTCTGCAGAAGGTTAGCTGCCACTTCTAGGGACATCATTGGAATGCACTTGGTGGCACATAAATAATTAAGGGGCGACTTTTAATTAAGGCTTTTTAGTGAAAAAGGCTTTGTGCAACATTAAGAGCTTTTGAATAACTACCTTTGATGCTCTCTTTTCAACCTGAACTTGTCATCCCTGGAAACTGCACAAATAGTGAGTTTTAACAGCTTTGGTCTTTTGATGATACCAGAGACTCACTTCTTTCTTGTGAATGAATGCTTTGTGAAAAGTCAGGAATCTGTTGAGGTGGCCAGCACTTCTCCTTTCAGGGAGATGATGGTATTCGTTATTCTTCTCATTGCTGTGACAACATATTCGACTAAATCAACTTATCCATGGTTTGTTTGTAGTGGCCAGTTAGGACACCAGACTCATGGAGGAGGGGAATGCAGGCCAGTCAGAGCAGCTCTGGCTATGGTGACAGGAGCCTGAGGCAGCTTACTCTGGTTCTCTCTGTCTTCTCTGTATTTCTGTTACAAGATGTGATCTTTCAGCTTTTCGTCCTGCTTTGATACTTCCTAGCCATGGTGAAGTCTTCTCCCTCTGGAACTAGATAAGACAAATTATCCTGTAATTATCCATCCCTTAAAAGATATTCATAGCTATCTGTGGGCTATTTAATGCCACACAGAATGTGGATCAACTTTGTCTTCCTCCATCTTCCTTCCATCCTCTGTGAATTTAAACTTTTACAATCAATGGTTGCACTCAATGGTCTCAACACAACATTGGTTGAATGTATAAGGGAGAGAAACAGGGTGTGTCTGTGTTTGCGTGCCCGCACATGCATGCTGTTTAAGCTCTTTCTTGTGTTGTTTCTTTTTGGCTATTTTGGGGACTGTAAATGTGAATAGCTTTTCTTACACATTTTGTCAAAAACAAGTTTAAGCAAAGATTCCTCTGTAAGAAAAATGCTCATGCTATTTTCAGTGTAAGATTTAATAATGCCTCAGGTCATAATTGAAAGTATACTATATAAGAAGTGGAGAGGTCACTTGGTAGTTGACAGTGCTTGCAGCTTTTCACTGGGCTCTAGTTCAGTTTGTAGCAAACACAGTTAGTGGATAGCAACAGTTTGTAACTTCAACTGTGAAAAATCCAATGCCTACTTTTGAACTTTTTCAGCAACTGCTCTCATCTGTCCACATCCATATATATGTATCCATAAATGTAAAAAAAAATAAAACTTTTTAAAACTTGTTTCATACAAATATTAAATAAATTAAACTTATTTTTGTCTCTGGTACATATCCTGAATACTCTGAAATCTCAAATATTATAATATTTGGGTTAGTTGCTGAAATTGGCGTAATGATCATTAGCTCACTAACAACACTGATGTCAGATAGTATCTCCAAAAGAACCCTAGACATTTTTCAGTAGCCAATTCTCACAGATACACAAGTAGCATGTATGTAAACTATTTGATAAGTAAGTTCAGACTGTAACTTTACGAGTTTCAGGAAAACCAATTTATTTCACTGTGCTTATAAAATATAATAATCAGCTCTATATAATCCAGTGGTGTCTTCTTAGAGAAAAATCAGAACTTTGTCTCTTTATTATCAAGTCATGTGTGTGTGTGTCTGTGTGTGTTCAAATGCCATAATTCCCTTGTCTTGTGTTGGTTCCTCAGAAAATTCCTAATGAGAAGATTTTTTAGTAGCGTAATAATTCTATAAAGTTATTAATAGTTTTCTTCTAAATTTATTAAACATGTATTCCTGAAAAATCCTACCATTTATAAAACAGATGAGTGTACATTTGTGGACATAGAGGAAGTATATGACCTCCCTAGCCTTGTCAATTTGACATGACCTAGATTCATCCAAAAAAGACATCTCAATGAAATAATCTGTCTTCAACATCCTGTCTGTAAGAGACTTCTTTGCTAATTGATTTTGAAAGACTCAGTCTACTATTGGTGGCACCATTCCCTTTGAAGGTTCCCTCATGATGTATTATAATGTTAGTTAAGTATGAGCCTGAGCAAACCAGATTGAGTCCCCAAGCAGCCTGCCTCCATTGTTACTGTTTTAAGAGCCCACTTCAACCTTTCCCTAAATGATGTAGTTTGACTTAAGTGTGTAAGCTAGATATACTCTTTCTTTCCCAAGTTGCTTTTAGTTCTAATGTTTTTCATAGCATATAAAGAAAACTAGAAGAGAAATTGAGATCAAATTTGTGGTATGAACATTTTTTAATATGAATTTTTCTCAAGACATACCAAAACATGTAAAAGGCATAGAAAAAAATGAATGCTCATCAAAACAAATAAATAATATATATTTTCCTTACTGGGAATATAGCTAGATTTGTTTTTACACACTCTTTATAGTATAGCTGATGGAACAAGGTACACATGTTAAGCCAAATTTTGAAAAACCTTACTATGTCCATTGGACTATTCACATGCTTTAGTGGTTATGAGCCATGTAGCTTTAAAAATGAACCCATGCTAAAGTCAGCTATGTATTGCCATTGGCGGTGTCTGTTCCTATCCTGGTACAGAGTCTAAGATCCAAGACTGTTTGTTTTTCCTAGGCAACACCTCTCTCACAAATGCCAGCTCTACCTCTCCTGATCTCCAAGATCACTCTCTTGCCAGATCACCACCCCATAGTCAGTTCTGGGGACAATCTTGCCAGCCTGGGCTCTCCAGTGGTTTCCTCTCCTCTGGAGCTTGGACTTTTGTACAGTCTTTCCATTCAAAACCCTAGCTGAATGCCGCCTGGCTATGTTCTTTCCCTCATGCTCATCTAGGTCACTTAGAATGGAAAACACCAGTACTCTTTGTTTAAAATAAACAGATGACACAACCACTAGGTGTGAAATCTATCCTTCTAAACTCACCAATTATTCTATGTTAGAAATCTTCTTGTGGGGGAGGCTGCTACCAGGGCTAACAGTTCCCAGTCTATATCCTGCCTCCTCTCCCTCTTGCATCCCTGTTTAAAGCCTGTTTCTTCTTCGTTAGTCCCCTTTTCCTTTCTAGGACCTGGAAGACTTACCTCCTCCTTCTCATTCAATGATTGGTTTTTTTTCATCTTTATTAGCCAATCAATTAATTAAGGGAAATTCCCGTACAAGTAATGTGTTCAAATTGAGTAGCTATGGAAAAAGATTTATTAATATGTCTGTAAATGTTGGGAGAGAGTATCCCTGTATCATGGGAAAAAGAAAGAATGGTAGAGAAAGATGCATTATGTCTTCCTCTGCCCTCTGTCAGCAAACATACCCAGACATTATCATGTATATCACACACACACACACACACACACACACACACACACACACACACACACACACAAAATAAGAGCAGTATGTGTTCACTCCTTCTTTAAAATGGGAATAAGAATAACCTTGGCAGGGAATAGGGACGCAAAGTTTAGAACAGAGGCAGAAGGAACACCCTTTCAGAGCCTGCCCCACATGTGGCCCATACATATACAGCCACCAAACTAGATAAGATGGATGAATCAAAGAAGTGCAGACCGACAGGAACCGGATGTAGACCTCTCCTGAGAGGCACACGCAGATACAGCAAATACATAGGTGAATGCCAGCAGCAAACCACTGAACTGAGAACAGGACCCCCATTGAAGGAATCAGAGAAAGGACTGGGAGAGCTTGAAGGGGCTCCTGACCCCATATGAACAACAATGCCAACCAAGCAGAGCTTCCAGTGACTAAACCATTACCCTAAGACTATACATGAATTTCCCCTGGGCTCCCACCTCATAGGTAGCAATGAATAGCCTTGTAAGAGCACCAGTGTAAGGGGAAGCCCTTGGTCCTGCCAAGACTGAAGACCTAGTGAACGTGATTGTGGGGGGAGGGTGGTACTGGGGGGAGGATGGGGAGGGAAGCCCATATATAAGGGGCGGGGAGGGGTTAGGGGGATTTGGACCCAGAAACCAGCAAGGGGAATAACAATCGAAAGGTAAATAAGAAGTACTCAAGTTAATAAAGATAAAAAAAGAAGAGCAGTATGTGTTATCATAAAGCTAGGTTCTTCTATTTAAAGATTCTACCATATAAAGAAGAAACATATATTCAGACATACCCATGCCATACTTACAGAGAAGATAAAACCAAGGGCAAGAAATAGATGTATGTAAACTTATCTTTGGTCCAATATAGTTTTTAATATCAAATATAATCTAGAAATAGATTAAAGACAGTTTTTACCTTAGGGCCAAGGAATATTTCTTAGGACCAAATTGGCATTATCTAAGGATCCAGCCTGCCACTATCCTTGGACATGAGGACAAAGGACCATGTTTCTTTCTAACATCCTACCTGTATAATTATGATAAATTACACACGAAATATCTTTTTTTCCTTTGCCTGTTCTTATGCCAAAATATCTGAAAAAGACTACTTAACAAATAAATGGCTTATTTGAGATTAGACTTCATGATACAGTGAACAGGAGAAGTAATAATACACAGCTAGTAACCCACCCTCTATTGTCAGCAAATAGAAAGAGGTGAATGCTGATGTTGCCTATACATAGGTGGAGTCTTTCCCCATTAATCAATGAAATAAAGAACCCACATTACAGATATTTCCTGAAGTTTGTCTCCTAGGTGATTTTAGATCCTGTCAAGTTGACAACAAAATTAATCACCGTGATGTGTATAAATAGCCATGAAAAGAATAAAATAAGAATTTGTTCTTCCAGTATAAAGACCATGCTGCAGATAGACATGTTTCTTAAATTAAACTCCTTTCTAAACCAAAAAAGGCCTGAAAAGTCGGACCTTTTATGCCTTCCAACTTTTCTAAAACATACAGGATTAAACAATCATATTTTAAAGTAAATTTTTATTGCTATACAATGATACTTTCTCCATGTTACTTGATAAACCCTAATTTTTTTCTATTTTCGTGAGTGTAATGTTTTTATTATCCACTGTTATTTGTAGAAATTTAGTGTTTACTTAGTGTGCATTCCTTTTGGTATAGGTGACTGTAGAAACTAGAGGTTGCAATCCAAAGTCTTCTTCATTTCTTTCCTATCTTATTTGTTATTTATCTATTTAAAGTTGTACTTCTTTAATTAAAAAATAAAATTACAGAAAATACATTTTGGTTATATTTTTCTTCTCATTGAAATCTACACAAATACTCCAAACCTATCTACAAATCCGTGTTTATGCTTTTTCTAGAACTCTATCTTTCCCTTTCTTAAGAATATAAAGCTGAAAATCAACTAAAAATAAAGACAAAAGTAATAAGACAAAATAATACCCAAATAAACAAAATAAGACAAGGTATACACAGAGACACACAAAGAATTGTAGAGTCAACAATGTGCTGCCCAACACTCCAGGGCATGTTCTTTTTTTTCCTTTCTAGTGAGTGAAGTTGGTATACCATGATACTCCTTTGGAGAAAATTGGTTTTCACTTTGTCAGCAAGTTTCAATCACCAACAGCTTCTTGCCTGGGGATGAGACTTTGTATATATGTTTCCTTCTCAGTGCTAGCTTTTTAATCTGGTTTGAGCTTGCACAGAACTTGTGCAGGCTGTCAGAGTTCCTATGACTTCATATGGGTATCTGTATGATTGTGTTTTGAAAATACGGTTTCTTTGAAGTCATCACCTACCTCTGGCTGTTTCATTCCTTCTGCCTCCCCTTCCATACAGATGCCTGATATTTTAGGTAACGGGTATGATAAAAAATTCTCACTTATGATAGAGAGCTCAAAATTCCATTACTATCCGAACTCTATATTAGTTCACTTCAACTGAAAGAAAGCTTCTCTTACGAAGGCAGAACATGGCACTGATCTACATCTATAACAACAGTACATTAGCAGGAGCCATTCATTTTATTGCTATGTTCCTGTAGAATAATAAAATTATTGCTTTTCTATAAATGTATGTGAAAATACACATACACACAAACACACTCATATATATACATATATATATATACATGTATACATATACATATATATATTCTCAGGTTTGTGGCTACTTTATCAGTGTCAGATATGAATTCTGTCTCACAGAGTGGGGCTCAAATACAATGTAAAAGAAAAGAGGTTGTTTATTCACACATTTATACCACTATTAGGTGAGTATAACCAACTGACTGTTGTAGATTATAGGACTTATATCTAAATATTTTTTCCCTTCCAGCATCATAAACACTAGTCAATAGGAATGAAACATTTATCTGGGCTCTGGCTCTGCTTCTCCATGTTTGACATTGTATGTTATCCTCAGCAGTATACGTTTATGATCATGTTATAGAGAGGAAATAACACCCAGGAGAATGGCCTGTGATTGGAGGGGTGATCTATGATCTCGTCTTTCATCAATGATTTAACAATATGCAAGGCATTTCTGGCAGAACGTTTTACATGGTGACATATGATACCTGTTTAGAACTTCATCTTTGATGACTCCATCTATCTTCCTTTCATATAATGTGTGTGTGTGTGTGTGTGTGAGTGTGTGTGTGTGTGTGTGTGTGTGTGTGTGTAGCTTAGGAAGGTTCTACAATGGTAGTGTCCCAAATATATGTTCAAGGGGTGTTTATAGTTACTTGTCTGTCACAGTAGTCCCTATTAGAGCCTACCACCTCATCCCTGTCCCCCTTTAATCCTCTTATTAAGGTTCCTCTTTATCTCATTTAAACATTTTCTTCTTGAGATAAGTTTTCATAACAGAAGCTGTATCTTGAAAATTGGTTAAACTGACTATTCCTAGCACACAACAGCTATTTCTGCTTAACGTCCTTATTTTCTCACTGGTAGAATTAGAATTTTTTTAGTCGTCCTCCTTTTTACATAGCATACTGCTTGACTACTTTCTTTTGTCAACAGTCAACATGAAACAAACTAGGGTCATTTGGGAAGAGGAATCTTCAACTGGAAAAAAATGTGCCCAGTGCCAACTTTGGCAGGGTCTTCTTTCTTGTCAGTTTTTCATAAGGCAGAGAAAGGAAAGAGCATCGGGAGAGGATACAACTTTTCCTTACAAGATACAGGGATAAGACTTTGTCTTATGACATATTTAGGGTTGCTGTGTAATAATAAAAAAATTTACTTATCTGAGACTAAATTACCTTGCTACTGTAGCTGAACTGCCTAGAAACTGCAAGTTTCTGCCACTTAACACCTCGTCCTAAAACAGCAAAGGATTAAGTAAGTAGACTTTGTGCTATCTCAGCAGGAACTGCACAGATAGAACTTTCCACCAGCTAATCAGAAGTTACAGGAAAAGGGGGGTACTTTGAGACGTGATTATAATATTTATTACTAAGTTGTAAAACATTTCTTATGAAAGCTATCTAAGGGGAAAAGCAGAAAGATCCTGAATGGGAAAAAGAAAAAATTCTCTTTCGCATCTTTTTGTCCTCAGTACTTATACAACTTTCAGAATACATGATCACATGTTAAAAAGTTCACCACACGTTGACACATAAAAGGAAATCATAAATGACATAGAAGTTTACAACTGAGAGTGTTTACATGCATAGCCATTAGGAGTAATTATCTAGTTAAACATCCACCACCTGTCACATCTTCACAGGTTCATAGAGAGTTGAAAACCATAACTAAGCTATTAGTGAAGTTTTGTATAGATTAACCCAGATGATATTTTATCTTCTTTTACCTATAATAAATTGTTAGTTCCATTTACGTGACCTTAGTTAATTGTTTTGACAATCTCTTGGAATGTGTTCTGAGTAATAGAAAGTATGGTTACTGTCTAAGAATCAATTACTTGGTGACACTTGGGAGACTGACAGAATTCTCATTGCAGTTTTGACTATCAGAAAGCGATCTACTAGCAGTATTACTATTAAGAGAGCTTAATAATCACTGATATTTCAGTAATTTTTGTAGGATCATTCTTAAGAATTAAGAAGCCATCTATTTGTCTATATAGCATCACTGCAAGAGAGTACATCTTCATAGATCTGCAGCTATCTGCTCAAAAGGGGTGGGCTAGTACCTAATGATTGCTATATATGTTTAATAATAACAAGAAACATATATTAATATCAGGAATCTTTCCTAAAATGAGTTCTCTTGGGCTTTGCCTATAAAGCAAACCTGTTGCAGATTATAATCTGAATCATACCTCCTACTATGGCTTCTGACAAAAAAGTTCCCAAAAGACTGGTTCCTGGCTCTTTTCCTTGTAAAGAATGAGTATTGGAGTTAGGAATATTGTGGGGCCTCACCTTGGCAGTTTGTTTTGGGTTGTAGAAGATACCAGGCTGAGAATGCCATGGATACCAAACAATTAAGCAGTGTTTCTTCGTGGCAGCTTTGTTTTCTATATTTAAGTTTCTGCGTTCACTTTCCCTTATGATGATCTAATGTTGAGACAAAGTGTTTCTGTATTAAGTTGTAATTGGTTATGATGTTTTATCCTAGTAATAGAAATCAAGCTGCAGCCCATGGTTTCTGGTGCTCAAACTCAGGTCTTGATGTAGTGTGGCAAGCCCTTTGTTGACTAAACCATCTTTTCAGCATCAACCCTTAATATTTCTAAAAGATAGTATTTTCAGTATAAACAAAGTGCAGTTTTCCATAAGGATATATCATAGGTCTGAAATTTTAATTAAAGGAACCTGGATATAACAAAATAACACACACTTTAGCAAAATCTCTCCTGGTCAACTGCCATTACACTGAGTGTGGATCTGTGAATTTGCAAGACAAAACAGTTGTCAAGGAGGTGTTGTATAGTGATTAGCATGCCAAACAAATTATAAAGGGAAGGAGCAAAATGCTTGACTGGTTTGTTAGCTAAAATTAATTTGCATGGAGATTTTGTACAGGACACACAGTGTCTTTACTTGTGAAAACTGAATAGACAGAGCCGTGATATAAATATGTGTGTGTGTGTGTGTCTCAAATATCTTGAGTGTGTGTGTGTGTGTGTTTGTGTGTGTGTGTGTCAAATAGCTTGAGTCACAGCTCCTCCTCCACATGTCTTGTACATTAGATGAATTGTTCATTATTATTTTTCTAGCAAGAAAGAAAGAAAAAACTCAGTGTAGCAGCACACAGCTGTACTTCCAGCATTCGAGAAGAAGGGACACAAAGAACAGAAATTCAAGGTCATTTTCAATTACACAGTAAAATTAAAACCAACATAATGTTCATGAGATGCTGCCTCAACAATTTAAAGCTAGAAAATGTTGTGCTTCAGGAAGTGGATGGGGGCTGGAGATAAACTTCAGAACAATGCATCCCTAGCATGTACAAGGCACTGATATACATTCTTCTATAACTTAACCAGATATAATGACTTGCGCTGTTCATCCCAGGACTCAGCATAAGATTTTATCATACATAAGGAGTTTGAGGCTTGCCTTACCCTAGATCTTCTAAGAAAGGGCAAGTGTGTGTGTGTGTGTGTGTGTGTGTGTGTGTGTGTGTGACAGAGAGAGAGAGAGACAGAGAGAGAGAGAGAGAGAGAGAGAGCAAGAAGAGGAGGAGGGGAGGAGGGAGGCAAAGGAAGAGGAAGAATGAAGAAGAAGGAGGAGGAGAAGAGGAAGAAGAGGAAGAGGAAGAGGAAGAAGAAGGAGTGGAGGAAGAAGAAGAGGAAAAAGGAGAAGAGGAAAAGTCATGTGGAGTTTCATAGAATATGTATTCTCTTAGGTTTTAGATAAGCAACTGTTTTCAGTAGAGGCATTCTTTTCAGTTATATTTTGAATACTAATTGATAACAGAATCGCTGTGAAAGAACAGCATCAAGAAGAGAGTCCAAATAACAATTGCTATCATGTATGGTTATTAGTTTGACATAGTTCCCACTACGACTATTGCATGAACAATTTAATTTTATCCTCACAGTGAACAGAGGAGGAATGTTACATCTCTAAGAATATGTAGATTTTCACAGTGTTATATCTTTTAGACATCCACAGATGAAACATAGGTCTGTCAGAAACCCACTATGTTGATCACCATGTTACCTTGCAGCATTAGCTAGAGTATGCTTTGCTCAGTTTGAGTCTTCTCCTTTTAGATATCATTTCCAGTACTTTCTATACTGAACTGGCCAGTGAATGCAGCAATATTTCAAATCACCGCTTCAGTTAGATCAGGTATCTGGAATTAGTCAGATGGATCAAGAGAAAAGAGACAACATTGATTGCTGACACTGCAGTGCATCGGGAGGAAATGCTCAGTCTGACAGAGAAGATCGGTCATTTCAACTACTTGTACCGAGAGTGTTGAACTAGAAAAATTTCTGACTTTTTAGTTTATTTTTTCACAGGACACCTTTGTAAATATGTCAGTGAGAGAAATGCTTGTTGGCTGCTTAAGCCTTAGCTGTGTAGATATAGTATGTCTAAACTTTTATTTCTGCTTGAACTTACTATTTCCAGAAGCCCAAATCATGTCATGATACAAAAAAGGGAATGAATTAACAATTTGAAGTAACATTTTAAATCAGTTGGAAACATTCTAAATTGTAATTATCAAAACACATTGATTTCTATTTAGGAGGAGACATTTGAAATTATGAAAAGTAAATAGCAATGGCCACGTTCTAAAAGCTCTTAGTTGACATGGGGTAGGTTTTATTATCAGACCTTAGAAATTCCAAATCCTGGCTGTAAATCTAATTTACCAAGTTTGCAGAGAGTGAAAACTGCAGTCTTCAGAATTGCTCAGAGGTGATGATAAGAGATACCCTAGTGTGGGAAAGAATTTGCTGCAGAAAGAAGAGAATTCAAATTTCTGTGCCCACACTTTAAAACAGTCATGGTTGTATACAGCTATAACCCCAGTGCTATGATGACAGGGAAAGAATTTCTGGAGCTTGTGCACAGCAAGATAGCATCAGTATAAGTGAAAGGCTTTGAATTGAGAAAATTGTGTAGAAAGTTATAAAAGAGGATACTATTTACTTTCTCTGTCTTCTGCTTGATCACATAGGCATGAACACATAGACAGACAGACAGACACACACACACACTCACACACACACACCAAATCACACAAACTAATTCTTGGTGGTCATGTACTAAGGAATATGAAATTAAAAATTTATAACCTTGAACTCATGAAAATGTCCACTTGACATTTATAATTGCCATTGATCATGAATACTATTTTGTGGAAAATGAATCCACCTATGTAAAATAAATCAGATGTCAGAATAAGAAAGGGCATGACATATTAATATTAGAAAATTTAAAAAACATTAGGTTATTATTTTTGTGGTGTGTGTGTATATATGTGTGTGTGTGTGTGTGTGTGTGTGTGTGTGTGTGTGTGTGTTGCATGTGTGTGTGTTCACGTAGGTCTTCTGATTCCACAGCATGTTAATAGGCCAGATGGCCAATTTCTGTAATGGGTCATTATCTATGGATTCCTATATTTAAAGTGAGGGTGTTAAGCTTGTTCTGCAAGTCCTTTTTCCCTCTTGCTGGCCCAACATAATTGTCAAAATTTAAATGAATTTCTTATAGGCAATTGATGAAGGTTATTTACTCATCATGAAGTTAGAAGTTCATATTGAAGCTCAGCAAGCCTCTGTAGTGACAATTCCATTTTATGTCAGCATAGGAGACTTGGATATCATTTGATAAGGGCTTATGACTAGTTATATTAATATTCATAGAATGACCAAATTGTTTGATCCTTGAAGAAGTTACCATTAAATTGGAAGACAAAGAACCAGAGCCAAATAAGTCCGGCAGCTACTGAGATGTAGTCACTGACTGAGCTGAGTCTGAGCAAACATCAAAGAAACAGTGAGGTGTACTGTAGCCTAAGTAACGATACAAGCAAAAGCACTAAAATTCCTTAAATGAGGCATATAGGTATGGGAAAAGCACTTCAACCTGGGACTTCACTTGACTTAGGCTGCATAAAAATCTACCTTCCAGAAATATACCTAACAATGAAGTTGCTCACCTCATCTCACCTGCATGAAGCTGTATACATATCAAACAATGGACTAAGACTCCCTGCACATAACATTGTTTATAAACTTCTCTTTCATGATCAACTTCCATTCAAAAGTATTCAAGAGCATATCCACATACTGGAGGGAGAAATCTGTTTCAACTGGCCTGAGACAGTTTAGAATATATACTCAGTAAATCGTATTGGATCCTCCGGAACAACTTTCAAGGAAAACATCCTGTTTAATGTCATATACCTAGTGATAAGGAATATGCATTTGATTTAAGCAAATGCATCATGGAAACTGATGTTCACAGTTAATTAAGGCTTGCCTAATCAAAAAAAGCCAATCAAAACAGAAATATCCACACTGAACTCTAAGTAAACAATTCCTCCTTCTCGAGAGGTCCACAAATTAAAGCTACACTGAATACCAGTGTTTCTCACTTTGCTTTTGAATAAAGTTTGTCACCTTGCTCTCTGTGACTTCTTGTAATAAGATGAAAACATCCTGGAAACACCTCACCTAGACAGTAACCTCTGATAAAACTGATAAGCGTCTTCTTCAAATAATGACATGAATTATGGAAGCTCCAAAAGAATTCTCCTGTTACTTTCTTGTAAGAAATTCTAAGAATGACACAAGCCATGTCTAATCTCATGCCTATTTAAGGAAATCAGAAGTTATAAAAAAATTCATCCTAGTCTTGTTTTTTGTACCAATTTCAACTTTAAGATATTAAGTACAATCACACTGGGAATTCCTTTTTTCTCAGAAGTTTTGATAATGTCACCTACAGTTAAGCAAGAGGAGAATCCTTAATGAATTTCTCTAAAATATATTTGCATGATAGATAAAATATTAACTCTAGAATGAGAATATTAGAAAAATGCTTGTTTCTGTGTTACTGCATTGGAAATGCAATTTATACCCCTTTGTCATTTTCAAAATGCAGATGTTCATAGTATACATATTAGATGATGTGGACTATTAATAATAATAAAAGTTTCTAACAATAATTGAAGAACAGAGCCAGTACGTTGAGACAATAATGCTTCTGTCATCTTTAATATATATAGTTTTTGCTATATGTACACAATGATTTCTACATATGAAAGTCTAAATGCTCTACAGCTCACGCTTTCTGGTTTCAAGAGGTGAAAACTTCAGTAATAGCTTTTAACTTCAAAATCAAAATGAAAACAAAATGCATGAACAGAAAGAACAGAAGGAAAACAAAAGAAGGGAAGGAAGAAAGCATGGAAGGAAAGAAGGAAGGAAGGAAGGAAGGAAGGAAGGAAGGAAGGGAACAGGAAGAAACAGGAAGAGATTTGGTAAGTTGCTCATTTGACAGGCTACATGCCAGTATGGAAGACACCGTTGGATGAGTTCCAAAACTGTACAAGATCAGGCATGGTTGTTCGTACCTATAATTTATTGGTGAATATCAGACATTCAAAGTCATCACTGGATATATAGTGAGGTTCAGGCAAGTCTGGGGTTTATGAGACCCTGTGGAAAAAAGAGAGAGAGAGAGAGAGAGGGAAGGAGCTAGGGACCTAGGGGTAGAGGAAGAAAGGAAGGACTGACTTCGAGCGATAGCAACGCAAGATGGCAGCCACCACAGGCTCAGGAGTAAAAGTCCTTTGAGATTTCCGACTGTTGGAAGAGCTGGAAGAAGGCCAGAAAGGAGTAGACGACAGCACAGTTAGCTAGGGTCTGGAGGATGATGAGGACATGACACTCACAAGATGGACAGGCATGATAATTGGACCTCCAAGAACAATTTATGAAAACCGAATATGCAGCCTTATGATAGAGTGTGGGCCACTCTAGTATCCAGAAGCATCCCAGTCTGTGAGATTTGTAACAAGAGTCAATATGAACGGCGTGAGCGGTTCAATGGAGTGGTGGATCCACGAGCCATGGCAGTGCTGGCAAACTGACAGAACTCCCAGAGCATGAAAGTCATCCTCCAGGAACTGAGGCGCTTGATGATGTCAAAAGAGAACATGAAGCTGCCACAGCCACCAGAAGGACAGAGTTACAGCCATTAGTCACCAAGGCCCCGGCCTCCCTTCTCCATCCAACCCAAGTCTTCATTTTCCACAGTAGTGAATTTTCTAGATCCATCTGTAGACCTCAAAGTACTGGAGAGGAAGCCCCATTAGACTTCATCCTGAGACACTGCTCTGATACTAACTTCTTGTCCATTTGAAATACCTAAGTTGTGCTGTGTAACATCATCTGTCGAGTATAACCGCTGTCTGCCTGGTTGAATTTATGGGATCAATAAGGTGTGTTGAAATCGGTTTCCTTTGGGAGCGGTGTGCACAGCTAACGCAACTGTGGACAGACACATCTCACACAATCACTTGCTGCTGGCACTTGGCCTGGGTATGCCTTCGTACTTCCCGCCCTCTGCCACAACTGTGTGGTGGCCCTTAGAATAGATGGGGAGTTTTCAGGTAGCAGCCGTGGGACTGACCACCACTAGGCTTGGGGTGCTCTGGCTGTACCCATGCTTTCTTAAGTCTTAAGTGATTGCCCCATCCAAGCCATGGTCCCCACTCCTCCACTCACACCCTTGGTCAAACCTTAGATTGTAACCTCCCCTCCCCTGAAATTGGCCCCGGGTGAGAAATTCAGAGCTTCCAGTCTCCCCACCTTTCTCAAGGGGTGCTGCTTTCCCCTGCTCAAGTCCCTTGTTGCCCATCACCACCCAACACTTGCTGTGGCCAGAAGCCATCAGATGAAGTTGAAAAATCCTGGCCTCCCTCCCTTAGCTCTGGACCACACTTGTTCACCTGCCACCAGCCTGGGAAGGGAGCGCTGGTCCGAGGCCCTGCCACCACCATCAGCTCTTGAGCTTTGAGCTCAGGTCTAGAGGTGAACAGAGAAGTCACAGGGCGACTCAGACGGGCCACCGCTCAGGGTCCTTGGATATATGCCTAGAGAAAGGCCATGTGGAGAGTCCTCGGTGCACAGGTTCTGAGTTGGTTCCTTTTCCCATAATTGCTTTGTTTTTACAAGTTGAAGAGTTTTAAACAGGGCTCTCAGTCACCCTGATCACCCATCGAGTCTGGAGTGGAGCCTGACAGCTGGAACAAGAGTCCCTGACTCTGCCAACTTGGGTTTCAGTGTTGCTCCTCAGACCCTGGGCAGGGACCCAGAGGAGCTCTGTGTCACCATGTTCACAGATCGTTTGCAGATAGGTGGGCCTGGCTCCTGGATCATTGACAAGGTCCCCACTCTTTTCAGGGCCACTAAATGTTGAAATGTGGATGCATACTGAAATAAAGGCAATTTGAGGTGTTGCAAAGGGAAAAAAAAGGACTGAGCAAATGAAACACTGGTGATTCTTTCTTAGTCCATTCAAGCCTCATTAAGTTTCAAATTTTTAAAACTAGCCATATGTACAGCAAAATTCAAAAAGACAATGATAATAAGGAGGAGGGATTTTGGTCATAGTGGTAGAATGTAAATGAGCTGAGTTGATAGTATAAGAATAACACAAATCCTCAACTGATTGATTTGAAGTATCTTTTCTCACATATGAGTTTACTTTAATGAGATGAATGGTGGACATGTCAACCTTTAATGAAGTACAATTTTTTAAGCCTTCTCTATTCCTATTTTCAGTCATGGTGACTTCATGTAGGATTTTCTGATAGTATATATCAGTATGATATCATCTTACTAAAATCAATAGGAAATACAATCCAAATTTTTGAATCCCAATTAATTAAAGATGAATATTTACACAAAATTGTTTGTATCAAATTTGACAAAGTTGTTTTCGTGAATAAGAAAGGCACACAGAAGTAAACCTTTAACAAAAATTAAGATCAGGACCTATAGAAAAGGTTCATGGGTTTTCCTTGGTCTCTAGTAGAGAACCTAAGTTCAGTGTCCAGTATCTATACTTGGTGGGTCATTACTACTTGTCAATCGAGCTCTGGAAATTGGGTACCCTCTCGTACATTTTGCAAGTACCTGTACTCATTTGTGCACACATGTACAGATGCATGAAGCAAATATTTAAAACCGCTTTTAAATATGAAAAACTAAAAAAATTCAAAAAGAAAATGAAGGACAAAGAACAATGAGTTGAATATAAGTCATGTTAATGCTGTACATATCTATAAAAAAGTCACTAACATAACCTTGAAACAGCATAATTCCGATAGTTAAAATGCAGTCCCACACTCCTACCCAGTATTTAATATCAAATTATTCTCTATAGTTATTCAAATCAATATTCACTTCAATAATTTCTACAGGTGTATTTAATAGTCTTTGTTCATTAAACTAATCAAAATCTATGTTGTAGTTATTTGAAGAGAAAGAATTTTATGAATCATGTGATATCAACTGAATAAATATGAAAATTATGTATGCAAACTTTACAAAAGTTAGTTTCAACACAAAAGTATAAATTTACAATTTAATAAACAAGGAACTAATTGACCAACCCAATGTTAACAACTAAAATTCATCTATGTATGCAATAGAAAATAATATTTGAGATATAAGATTAAGACTTATGTTAGTAAAATAATGCATAAGTTATTTTACTTAAAAAGAAAGTCTTATGATCGTATTAATACAGCTAGAAAACATTAAGAATAAACTTAATACTCTTAAAAATGGGATACACATGCACACAAATTTAGAAAAGTTTGATACATATACATTATATTATAATGTCATTTCAAAAGTTAGAACTATCATTGTGTTTGTTATGAATGAAAGGAATATGTTTCAGACCATAAACAGAAATAAAATTTTCTGGAATTTTACATAAATAAAAGGCATTTAGAAACTAAATTTTTTAATAATATCTCCATCATAATTAGATGAGTATGTTCCTGCCTTCTTGCAATGAACATTGAATTGATCTCTATTGTATTAAGAAAATTGTGATAGCTGTTTGGTACAGAGAATGAAAAGCTGTCCTCTGGACAGCTCATGGTTATCACACTCATGAACTCACAGCACCTGTGTTAACACAATACTTTCATATGATCAAGCCAGCTAGAGTCAGGGCTTAAATGGGGTGACCAATCCTTGACAATGCCATATTGAGGGGCTTTTGGCATTTGATGGCTACTGGTGAATGAAGAATCATTCATTTTTGGGGGGGGGTATTTCCTTGGTAATTTGCTTGTGCTTCAATAGATTCCCTTCACGAGTGACACTAGATTCTGATTCTTGATGAGATCTAAAAGGTAAACAGATGAAGACATGGTGTCAGGAGATGTATTATAGGAAATCTGGTGAGATTTGGTAAAGAGAATGTAGAGTGCATACAAGTATATTTCTTTATAAAAAATAAAGAAAAGTATGAAAGGACAAATGTTTACTTAATTAACAGAAGATAGAATATCTATAGCCAAATTCTAAAAGACTTATATACATAAAGCTAGAAATAATAGATGAGTTTAAGAGATGTACAAATTTTCTTCACTGTTTAAGAGATCATGGTAAGAGATCATGGGAGAGAATGTAATGTATTATAATATACTTTCAAATGTAAAAGATTATAACTTTAGCTTAGTAATAAATACAAGGTTTTTCACCGACTGAGATTATGTATAATCAGTTTGAGCTAATTCCTCCCTGTTAAATTATACACATTTCTAAATTCCTCAGAACAACAACCTTAGAATAATTACTTTTAGTCCCCCAAAGTCCAGGTAATTGGGGCAAAAACCCTTCAATTGTTTCTTCAAGCTGCACATAATTATTTATATATTTATTACTAAACTAAAATTATGATCTTTTACATTGGCAAAGAATTTATTTGATACAAATTTAGATTTTTAAGATTTTCTTTAATATAAATTTCTCATTGATTTAAAATTAATATTGTTACTCTGATGTACACGTATTGTGCCTATACAACACATTTCAGCATAGATGGCTTATACCCAGTCCTTTTCTGCTATTAAAAAATGAAGCTAAAAAAAAAAAGAATTGAAAAATGAAAAAAAAAAATGAAGCTGAGATGATTAAGCACGTGAGTTTAAGGCCAAATAGCAAATTCATGTCTCTAAGTTTATAGTTAGAGTGCTTTCAAGATAATTTATTAAAATAATTAATCGACAACAGTCCATATTACTTATATAGTTAAATGGTTTCTAAAAAACACCAGAAGTTCACAAAATATGACATTTAATGTTCTTTATCTTTTATTGAGACATGTCCACTCCCACCAGCTCCCCTTTGGTATATTCAAAGAAGAAACTGAAAATCTCCACCTCTACGTGAGGTGATTTATTTTGGCAGACAGGCACTATGCAAAAATTGCTCCAATTCTTCTACAGACTAATTACTGTCCAGAAAAGGAAACATTGCAGAATAAGTTGGCTGAAAATTTCTGCCAAGCCAGAATGATTAGCCCTTCAAAATTTAGTGTTTCAAAAGTCTGTCTGATGATCCTAGGCCAGAAGGCTGAAGACTTGCTCTCATGTGTTGCTCACATGGGGACTGTGCAAATAGAAAATTGTCTCTATAACCTGTCTCAGTTCTAGAAGCCATGCTAGGCTTCCTATATTTACGGATATATGGATCATTCTCAGATTACTGGCAGGGGTGAAAACTTAGTATAATGTTATAACCCACTCAGACTATTTAACTTTGAGAATACATATTTTTTTTATTAACTTGAGTATTTCTTATTTACATTTCGATTGTTATTCCCTTTCCCGGTTTCCGGGCAAACATCCCCCTAATCCCTCCCCCTTCCCCATCTTCATGGGTGTTCCCCTCCCCATCTTCCCCACATTGTCTCCCTCCTCCCAGCAATCTAGTTCACTAGGGGTTCAGTCTTAGCAGGACCAAGGGCTTTTCCTTCCACTGGTGATCTTACTAGAATAATCATTGCTATCTATGAGGTCAGAGTCCAGGGTCAGTCCATGTATAGTCTTTAGGTAGTTGCTTAGTCCCTGGAAGCTCTGGTTGCTTGGCATTGTTGTTCATAAGGGGTCTCGAGGTCCTTCACGCTCTTCCAGTTCTTTCTCTGATTCCTTCAACGGGGGTCCCGTTCTCTGTTCAGTGGTTTGCTGCTGGCATTCGCCTCTGTATTTGCTGTATTCTGGCTGTGTCTCTCAGGAACGATCTACATCCGGGTCCTGTCAGCCTGCACTTCTTTGCGTCATTCATCTTGTCTAATTGGATGGCTGTATATGTATAAGCAACATGTGGGGCAGGCTCTGAATGGGTGTTCCTTCTGTGTCTGTTTTAATCTTCACCTCTCTATTCCCTGCCAAGGGTATTCTTATTCTCCTTTTAAAGAAGGAGTGAAGCATTCACATTTTGATCATCCGTCTCGAGTTTCATTTGTTCTATGTATCTAGGGTTATTCAAGTATTTGGGCTAATAGCCACTTATCAATGAGTGCATACCATGTGTGTTTTTCTGTGATTGGGTTACCTCACTCAGGATGATATTTTCCAATTCCAACCATTTGCCTACGAATTTCATAAAGTCGTTGTTTTTGATAACTGAGTAATATTCCATTGTGTAGATGTACCACATTTTCTGTATCCATTCCTCTGTTGAAGGGCATCTGGGTTCTTTCCAGCTTCTGGCTATTATAAATAATGCTGCGATGAACATAGTGGAGCACATGTCTTTTCAAATATTGGGGCATCTTTTGAGTATATGCCCAAGAGAGGTATAGCTGGATCCTCAGGCGGTCCAATGTCCTACTTTCTGAAGAACCACCATACTGATTTCCAGAATTGTTGTACCTGTCTGCAATCCCGCCAACAATGGAGGAGTGTTCCTCTTTCTCCACATCCTCTCCAGCATTTGCTGTCACCTGAGTTTTTGATCTTAGCCATTCTCACTGGTGTGAGGTGAAATCTCAGGGTTGTTTTGATTTCCATTTCCCTTATGACTAAAGATGTTGAACATTTCTTTAGGTGTTTCTCAGCCATTTGGCATTCCTCAGCTGTGAATTCTTTGTTTAGGTCTGAACCCCATTTTTAATAGGGTTATTTGTCTCCCTGCGGTCTAACTTCTTGAGTTCTTTGTATATTTTGGATATTAGGCCTCTATCTGTTGTAGGATTGGTAAAGATCATTTTCCTAATCTGTTGGTTGCCGTTTTGTCCTAACCATAGTGTCCTTTGCCTTACAGAAGCTTTGCAGATTTATGAGACCCCATTTATTGATTCTTGGTCTTAGAGCATAAGCCATTGGTGTTTTCTTCAGGAAATTTTTTCCAGTGCCCATATGTTCCAGATGCTGCCCTAGTTTTTCTTCTATTAGTTTGAATGTATCTGGTTTGATGTGGAGGTCCTTGATCCACTTGGACTTAAGCTTTGTACAGGGTGATAAGCATGGATCGATCTGCATCTTCTACATGTTGACCTCCAGTTGAACCAGCACCATTTGCTGAAAATGCTATCTTTTTTCCATTTGCTGGTTTTGGCTCCTTTGTAAAAATCAAGTGCCCATAGGTGTGTGCGTTCATTTCTGGGTCTTCAATTCGGTTCCATTTGTCTATCTGTCTGTCTCTGTACCAATACCATGCAGTTTTTATCACTATTGCTCTGTAATACTGCTTGAGTTCAGGGATAGTGATTCCCCCTGAAGTCCTTTTATTGTTGAGGATAGTTTTAGCTATCCTGGGTTTTTTGTTATTCCAGATGAATTTGCAAATTGTTCTGTCTAACTCTTTGAAAAATTGGATTGGTATTTTGATTGGGATTGCATTGAATCTGTAGATCGCTTTTTGTAAAATGGCCTTTTTTAGTATATTAATCCTGCCAATCCCTGAGCATGGGAGATCTTTCCATCTTCTGAGGTCTTCTTCAATTTCTTTCTTCAGAGTCTTGAACTTCTTATTGTACAGATCTTTTACTTGCTTGGTTAAAGTCACACTGAGGTACTTTATATTATTTGGGTCTATTATGAAGGGTGTCGTTTCCCTAATTTCTTTCTTGGCTTGTTTCTCTTTTGTGTAGAGGAAGGCTACTTATTTATTTGAGTTAATTTTATACCCAGCCACTTTGCTGAAGTTGTTTATCAGCTTTAGTAGTTCTCTGGTGGAACTTTTGGGATCACTTAAATATACTATCATATGATCTGCAAATAGTGATAATTTGATTTTTCTTTTCCGATCTGTATCCCCTTGTCCTCCTTTTGTTGTCTGATTGCTCTGGCTAGAACTTCAAGAACTATATTGAATAAGTAGGGAGAGAGTGGGCAGCCTTGTCTAGTCCCTGATTTTAGTGGGATTGCTTCAAGTTTCTCTCCATTTTGTTTAATGTTAGCAACTGGTTTGCTGTATATGGCTTTTACTATGTTTAGGTATGGGCCTTGATTTCCTATTCTTTCCAGGACTTTTATCATGAAGGGGTGTTGTATTTTGTCAAATGGTTTCTCAGCATCTAATGGAATGATCATTTGGTTTTGTTCTTTCATGGATCATGTTGATGGTTTTCCGTATATTAAACAATCCCTGCATGCCTGGGATGAAGCATACTTGATCATGTTAGATGATGGTTTTGATGGGCTCTTGGATTCAGTTTGCCAGACAACACACCTAAAACCTCTAGAACAAATAGAAGCAAATACACCCAGGATGAGTAGATGGCAGGAAATAATGAAACTCAGAGGTGAAATCAACCAAGTAGAATCAAAAAGGACCATAGGAAGAATCAACAGAACCAAAAGTTGGTTCTTTGAGAAAATCAACAAGATAGATAAATCCTTAGCCAGACTAATGAGAGGACACAGAGAGTGTGTCCAAATTAACAAAATCAGAAATGAAAAGGGAGACATAACTACAGATTTAGAGGAAATTCAAAAAATCATCAGATCTTACTATAAAACCCTATATTCATCAAAACTTGAAATTCTGCAGGAAATGGACAATTTCCTAGACAGATACCAGGTACTGAAGTTAAATCAGGAACAGATAAACCAGTTAAACAACCCCATAACTCCTAAGGAAATAGAAGCAGTCATTAAAGGTCTCCCAACAAAAAAGAGCCCAGGTCCAGACGCGTTTAGTGCAGAATTCTATCAGACCTTCATAGAAGACCTCATACCAATACTATCCAAACTATTCCACAAAATTGAAACAGATGGAGCACTACCGAATTCCTTCTATGAAGCCACAATTACTCTTATACCTAAACCACACAAAGACCCAACAAAGAAAGAGAACTTCTGATCGATTTCCCTTATCAGTATCGACGCAAAAAAATACTCAATAAACTTCTGACAAACTGAATCCGAGAATACATATTTAATTAGCTAGTTATCAGATAATACATAAGCTAGCCAGGATATAACAGATTTTAAGCCTTTTAAAAGCTAAAATATATCTAAATGTTCTGTTTAACTAATAAAAGTTGGGCTGGGTGTTAGGTACATCTTATACTTTTAAATTGCAGAATGATAATAGTTGTGCTCAACTTATATTTGAGATAAAAGTTTCTGTTTTTTTTTTTTTAATTAAAAGGGTAAAAGAGTAGAATGATGTCATTATTAAGGTGAAGGGAGGTACAGGATAGAACCAGGCCTGTCATTGGATAAGAAGGAAGGATGGGTGGGAGAAAAGTTTTAGAGAGGCAGAGGAAGCCAGAGTGAGAATGTGAGAGCACAGAGAACATGGCATGTTTAGATGCCTCTCTGTACATATTACAGGTTGTTATGACTACTCTCATGGGATGGGTGTGTACAGGATTTTGTGCCACTAGATTGGCAAATTATATCTTATCAATTGCATCAGAAAATATTGTTTGATGTGTTCTTTCATAAGGCAACTTAATTGAGTTTAAGAGAGTATATGGTGGCCAGATGCATGGACCTACCAAAGAATTGGGATGTGTTTGCCTGGCGTGGTGGAAACCCAACCAAGAGGGCTGTGGGTGAGGGAGTAACAGCCTGACAGGGTGCCATGTTGGGAAGAATAGTGTGTCAGAAAGTAGATTGGGGCAGCATGGAGCCTATGAGATAAATTATTGCTATATCCAATGGCACCAGAAATATTAAGGGAGTGAGACAGCTAGGATATAACTGGGAACCAGTTCTGTCAGGTTTTTGTTTTGTTTTGTTGTTTTTATTTTTACTGCAGCACATATATTGTGTTTCGAGTGTCCTGAAGGGAAAACATGCTTAAGTCCTTAAGTATGAAGTGATTTATTGCATCATGGCCACATATAACCATGATGGGATACTAAAGACAAAGATAGGAGAGTGAGGATTTTTAATTTCCAAGAAATTATAGGATTTTGGTGTTTCTCAATCATATGATTTTTTCAGTAGGATATATACCTTGTGATCTAGACTAATAGATGACTCACAGAAAGAAAAAAGTTGGAGGCAGAGTTATCATTAAAGGTTTTTGGGACCTGGCAATCAGATGCAAGGGACAGAAAGACTACAAGGCCACAGAATATGTTGCTTATCAATTATATTGAGAGGTTACAAAGGGAATGGCAGGTTTGAGGAAAGCAGCCAGTTAGACAGGACTGTGATCTAACACTTCCCTGCTTATGAAAGAACATTCAAAAGTCACATCCAGCTGGAAAGTCTTATGAATACTATGAAGTAGCTATTAATGTGGGAGCCAGGACTGCCCTAGGCTGTGTGAAAGACCTGGACAAAACAATAACTGGAACACTTGTTCTATGCCCTTACCCAGGATCAAACTTGTCAAGGCCTGTCTGATGCTGAAGCCAATGTCTTAAAGGAGTCAAGGTTGAGGGAAGAGACTCTTCCCTTAGGTTGTGGTTATCAGTTCTTAGGCAGCTGTAACTGTGGTATCCCATGTTCTTTTCGTCAGCATTGTCTGACTTAATCATTTGCTGACTTAGTTGTTCACCATGTACAACCACCAGTACCCCCAGGACTGCAAATTATAAATATGATTCTACAATTTCTAGTAAAGAGCAAATAAATTTCAAGCAATCATCACAAAAATGTTTACTAACAGCACTCACATTTTAAATCAGACAAACTAAAAATAAATTGAACACCATGTGCTCCAGCTGTATATCCTGTGAACATAACCCCAAGACACCAAATTACTACAGAGGTACTTGCACAGTTTCACCCATTGTTTCTTAGTTCCCAGCATGGAGGAAATGCAATTCATATGAATCCTAATGGGGTGACTGCTCTGCTTTTCGTATCAGTTATTTTGCTATATTGCCACTATGCCATCCTCATCGTGCAATCCTAGATAGCACAGTGATCTATGACTCCAGATATAATGTTTGACTATGTAATTGCAAATATTGGAAGAGAAATGAAGTCTTAAACACTTCTATATATTTATTTAAATGTCCCTGTTTGTTTTATTCCAGAGACTGTGCTGCAAATGGTATATACACACTTCTCCCTCATTTCCTCTGCTGAAGGCTATGTGGCTCTGTTTTAATTCTCATGTGATAAAGTATCACATTCTCTATACTATTTCAAGAGATGTATCTCTCTTACTCTTCTCTATTTAAACAGTCTAAACTGTCCTTCTATCAAACTATGCTGTTTATATAACAGGCAAACCCAGAAATATCAAGTGTGCTTCACAAGGTAAGTATGCAAAATACGGTTTTATAGAATTCCTTGTAATGCATCTATTACTATTTTTATTTTCTGGTCTATTCGGGTGTCTTTTATAATATCCACCTGCTTGTTGCCTATGGAAAATTACAAACAAAAGCAAAAACAGAAAACAATTAAACTCTGTTATCAAATCTTAAGCAAACATTCATCACTCTAGGACTGGGAAATTTCTCAGAGGGTAGAAGCATATGGAACTGGGTGTGAATATTCAGCATGTATACATAATGCCAGGCATAGGGGATAGCTACACATAACTATTACCTCTGAATCCTAAGGGCTCACTGACCAGTTCTCCAATTCCACACTGAATTTCTAGTTCAACAAGAGAACTTATGTCAAGAACAGTGAACAGCATTAAAGAAGATGCTTGAAATCCTTCTCAGAACTCCAAAAACACATGCACAGATGGGTAAAGCCACACAGTTACAGGCATGTACCACACACTCACATCCACCAACATTCTTACAACACACAACACCACAGATACATAGAAAATGGTTAGGGGACTTCAGGATAATTCTTAATTTGTTGTTGTCACCCAGTATGTATCTTATATACTGATAATAACCAAGAAAAGATTAAGCTGGAAGAGAGTTTATCCATAGTTTTAACTTTTGGTATATTTCAATTTAATTAAAATGCTTTCATAATTTTACACAAAATATTATATCCAGATTTATGGGATTCTATATTCACCCAGGACAAAAGCTTTTGAGCATGTCTGAGAGACATGAGACTGGAAGAGTTCTAGTGCAAAGGCCCTCCAGCCAGAAGCTGGAACCCAGATGCCCTTCAACAGAGGAATGGATACAGAAAATGTGGCATATTTGCACAATGAAGTACTACTCACCTTTCAAAAAAAATGACTTCGTGAAATTCCTAGGCAAATGGACAGAACTAGGAAATATCAACCTGAGTGAATTAACACACTTAGTAGATACTAGTCCAAAGCTTGGAATACCCAAGATGTAATTCATAGACCATATGATGCTCAAGAAGGAGGAAGAACAAAATGTGTACACTTCAGTCCTTCCTAGAAGGGGAACAAAATACTCAATAGGGAGGGTAATATAGGGACACAGTGGAGCAGATACTTAAGGAAAGGCCATCTAGATGCTGCCCCATCTGGGGATCTATCACATCTGCAGCCACCAAACCTAGTCAGTATTGCTGATGCCAAGAAGTCCTTATTGATGGGAGCTTGATGTGGATGTCTCCTGAGAGACTCTGCCAGAACCTCACTGATATAGACAAGCATGCTTGAAGCTAACCATCGGACTCCATGGGGACTCCAATGAAGGAGTGAAGGAAGAGCTGAAACGGTGTGCAAACCCATAGGAAGAACAACAATATCAACCAACTAGACTTACCAGTGCTCCCAGGGATTAAACTACTAACCAAATAGTACTCATGTAAAAGCCTAATGCTTCAGTTGCATATGGAGCAGAGGATGGCATTATCTGGCATCAATAGGAGGAGAAGCCCTTAGTCCTGTGAATGTTCCTTTCTCCAGTGCAGGGTAATGGTATGCTATTGAGGTGCGAGTGGGTGGATGGGAGGAAAAGCATCCTCATGGAAGCAGGGGGTGGGTGCTGGGAGAGTTGGTAGCTGGGCAAGGGAATACCATTTGCAATGTAAATATATAAAATATCAAGTTAAAAAATGTTACCACTGCTCTTAATAACCCTATATAAGTTTTTAAAATCCACCTGCCAAAATTCTTACTAAGTCTGTTTTCTGTTCACACATGGACTATGATGGATTAAAAGCATATCTGGGAATATCTTCTCAATATTAGACATAACATCTGAATATATGATTATTTACACCCATTTTTTGTTCAAGATGAATCCGATGCCAAAGAAATTTTCCTCTTTTTGATTAGCATGGAAATTATATTCAAAATAAGCTAATAAAATAAAGGATACCTGAGTGTATACACATTCACATACATATTCATATATATGAATATGTGTGTACATATGTATATATGATGTAGGCCTCCTTCACAAGGCATCTAGGCCTTAACAGTTCCCTTAGGCCTACACATTGCATCTAGGCCTTCATGCTTTCCCTAGACTTTTAACAGCCAGAAGCTTTGCCCTCTGAGCCATCAGTCTACAGAGGAATTCATAGGGAAACCCTGTCTGAAAAACTAGGGGAGGGAGACAAACAGATTAACAGATTGATCGCTCTCTCTCTCTCTCTCTCCCTCTCTCTCTCCCTCTGTGTGTGTGTGTGTGTGTGTGTGTTTGTGTGCATTTGTGTGTGTGTGTGTGTGTGTGTGTGTGTGTGTGTATTCAACTGAGGAGGAGGGACTGGCACATAAATGATTGCCCCTCCTCTGTAAGCCACGTCACCCCAATATTGCCTTTCCTTTTCTTTAGTTTGTTTGGTTTATTCCAAGTTAATTGTATCTGTTTCTTCAATTTCCTCTTCATTTCTTTAGTTGAGTCAGGGGTCTTTGCACATAAGCCCTGGAAATCAGTACCTGGATCAGGTCTTCAGCCTGCTCACAGGGTTTTACCCACCTCCACCACTCAAGTGATGCAATAAAAGACATGCAGCACCGCACCTGGCTTCTTTTCACTGAACATTTACTTTAGTTCCAATGTTCATTCAGGTCTGAGAGAGGAGGGAGGGAAGGGGGAAGAGAGACAAAGACAGTGACAGAGAAACAGTGACAGAGAGGGAGAATTGTAGGTTATTGCTCCATCTCTTCAATCACTGTCTGTTGTTTGCCATCTTGGGCACCATGCCCTGAAACCCTACCTTGGGTAAGACCAAGCATAATGGCAGCAACCATATAATTCCTGCTTAGTCGCACTGAACACCCCAGTCATCACTACCTGTGGAGAATTGTAAGGGGGCTCCTCTGATCTAGAGAGTAGTACCCTTGAATGAGATGAGAAGCACAACAAGCATTATTTGTTTTGAAATATAAGACATGGAAAGAACTATATGTGTGGATTTACAGACAGAAAGACAGAGAGACAGACAGACAGACAGGACGGGCAAGACAGAACAGAACAGGACAGAACAGGACAGGACAGGAGAAAAAAAACAAGAACACAAACAAAAACTCAAAATGGAAGTCCGGTTCCAAATAGTCTCTGTCTGCACTGTCACTCTAGTGTTCGTGGTCCAGCTTATAAAAGCTTATACATGGATGATTTTGGGAAATGCTGCTGGGTGTTCGGTTCAGGTCCAAGATTATTGCGGGTAACTAGACAACAAAGAATGCAGTTAGACTGACTTCTACAGTGTTTGGCTTCTGAGTGTGTTATCACACAGAAGAACCTACCAGAATATGTAATGAATTCCACCAGTAACAGCAGAAACAACCAATGAGAAAGTGTCCTTTACTTATTTTCATTTATATGAGTATACTAAAGCCCTTTTCATATACACACGGCAGTAGAGTACACGGGATATCCCTTTGCAGAGTGTTGTGAGCCACTATATGGTTTCTGTGGAATGAAACTCAGGACCTCTGGAAGAACACATTCTCCAGCCCCACCCCACCCCACCCCCTCTCAGCTAGCTCCTGTCCACCCCTCCCCCTTCCCCCACATACAGGGAGGAGGCCTTGTGTGTGTGTGGAGGGGAGAGATGGAAGTATCTCTTGAGAGAGGGTTCGGGTCTCCCAAACAAATAAATAACTAGAATCTTCGTTTATTTACTTTATTTCATCGAGCATACCGTGGCAGAGAGAAAAGGAACACGGAAACTAGGCCAACTGGTAGAGCTCCTTTCATTTTGTTTCAAAAAGGAAAAGCTAAAGAAACAACAGTCCCTGGTTTTCCTGAAAGGAACATAATGGGAAAAGTTGAAACATCGACTCGCCACTTAATACTTTGGCTTTCAATAAAAGGGCCAACAGATCTACCTCCTATTTGGTAAAAAAGAGAATAAAAAACCACAAAAACGTTCTGTCAGCCAACTTCCCTTTAAACGTCTGTTAAACAGGAAAACTGTTTTTTTAACATCATTTTAAATACTTAAATATGTATTTGTGTGTGTGTCTGTGTGTGTGTGTGTGTGTGTGTGTGTGTGTGTCTGTGTGTGACTGTCTGTCTGTCTGTCTCTCAGTGTCTTCTGTATGGAGAGGATGTGCTGTAACACTCGGGATGGGGTGGTCTGGGACTCGTGAGTGATGCCGCGCCGCACCGCCCCCCCCCCCCAGTCACCTTCCCGGTAGGGCCTTCCCAGCGGTCCTGTAGCCGGTTTCGGCTCACCGCGATGGTGGAAGGGCGCCTGGCTGTGGCCTGTTGCTGAACGGGGGGGGGAGGGGCGGTCACCCACCAACCCCACCCCCGGCCGCACCTGCACCCCCGCGCCAGCCTCCTGAGCGCCCGCCGACCCCCTTGTTGGGAGGAACAGGGACTGTGACGGCAGGACGCTTGGAGGGGGGAGAAAAACGCGCCGGGGTGAAGGGGTCGGGAGGAAAGGGGAGTGGGAAAGATCTGCCAGGATCACCGGCACAGCCGAACGCGCGTCTCTGGGTTGAATCTTCTGGGCGGACTGCGCTGACCACACCCGTTTACCTCTTAACGGTTTCACGCCCTCTTGAACTCTCTCTTCAAAGTTCTTTTCAACTTTTCCTTACTGTACTTGTTGGCTATTGGTCTCATGCCGGTATTTAGCCTTAAGTGGAGTTTACCACCCGCTTTGGGCTGCAATCCCAGGCAACCCGACTCCAGGAAGATCCTGGCCCGGTGGGCCGGGCTCGCTACCGGTCTCACACTGTCCAAGGGCTGGGCCTCAATCAGAAGGACTTGGGCCCCCCACCAGCGGCGCCGGGGATTGGGTCTCCCCTATGCCACATTTCACGCGCCACGGCACGCGGCGGGGATTCAGCGCTGGGCTCTTCCCTGTTCACTCGCCTTTACTGAGGGAATCCTGGTTAGTTTCTTTTCCTCAGCTGACTAATATGCTTAAATTCAGCAGGTCACCACGTCTGATCTGAGGTCGAGATCAAGAGGGGAAGGAGGAAAGGAGGGCGCGCATGGCCGCGGTCTGACGGACGAAGAGGAGAGCGGGAGGTTGCCGGGGTCCCAGGCCCGGGCCTGCGACCTCTCTACCCCGGCCAGCTCCCACGTCCCAGGGACAAGTCGTCTCAGCGCCATGCTGCAGCGTCACGCCAGCTGGCACCCGAGCGGACGGCCCCACTAGAGGGAGTGGGGGAGGAGAGGTACCTGAGACCAGCCCTGGCGGGTGCAGTATCCTCCCACCCCCAGTCCGACCCTAGCAGGATGCTCTCTCTGCGCGCACTGGCAGGTGTGTGGCTGCGGCCCAGTGGGCGGGGCCCACCTCCCACCAGACAGGAGGCGCGATGACCGACCCGGGCGACGCAGCCCCTCTCACGCCCAGGCACCGGACCGGCCCCCGCCGATGTGTCCCCACGGTGGGGAGAGCGGGCGAGGACCGGAGCGGGAGCGGGAGCACCAGAGCGAGCAGGAATGAGCCATGAGAAGGATGGCCTGCACGCCGAGCTGGTGGATGGGGAGATCTAGGCCCACACAGACCCACCGGGCGTGGACGACTGCTGGACACCGCCCAGTCTGAACTTCGGGAGAGGGAGGGCCGAGGGGAGAGGCCCTGTGAGCAGAGTCCAAGCCGCAGAACCCCTCGGGCGCCCAGAGGGGGCTCGCAACACGCCACACCCCCCCCAAGGCGTCGAAACCGAAGGGGAGTGTCAGCAATTGATCCTCAAGCGCCTCTCAGACAGGTGTAGCCCCAGGAGGAACCCGGGGCCTCTACTGCGTTTGTAAGACTCTCAGAGAGAATCTTCCCTCAGGAGGGAGATCCTCGAGCCCAATGACCAGTTCGAGTCCACAGGCTGCAATCTGCAAGAGGATTTTTATTGATCAGGATACACAGGTATCTGTGGGCGTCCCAGTCAATTCGGAAGACTGGTGCGCCTAACAGAACCAGAGGCGGGTTTTTATAGGGTATTGGGGAGCAGAAGCAGGCTTACAGAAGCAGATGCGTGGTTGGTGGATTCAAGTGGGGCACACAGCAAGAGAATACGTGCAGGTTGGGGCTTCCGGAATATCAGGGGCTAGGGGCTTATCTCTTGTTATGTGGCCCATAAAGCAATATCAATAATTTAGATTGGTTTCTGTATTTTGTTTTCTTTTATGGTCTGTTTCCTCTAAATGATGGGTCAGCTTGTCCCACAAAGCTTGGACACATCTGAACTTTCCCAGGCTTATTTTAGTTCTGAGTCTGTGTATCTAAAAACTTACTTTTTACTTCTATAGTTGAGGGCCTTGGGCTTGTACAATTCCCTTTCTTGGAGAGGGTCTTTCATGTTCATAGTTTCCATGATCAATGCATCCTGCAATTCACATTAATTCTCGCAGGTAGCTGCAGTCTTCATCTAAGCACAAGCCAAGTGATCCACCTCTAAGGGTCTTATCGGTATCTGGGGTGTGAACGGACTCATATGCATGCTAACACTGGCACAAGCTCCCCCGCCCACCCCTGCTGCACCGGAAGAGAGGGGCCAACTCTGAGGCGGCTCCACCTCAGGCCGGCCAGCGGGAAATTAAAGAATACATGTGAAAAGAAAAAAAAGACAGGGTCGGGAACAGAAAGGCGGGACACACGGGACATGGGATGCCGCGAACCCAGCCCCCTGCGGCGGCCAGCCAATGGGCGGGCAAGTCGGGCGCTCGGGCCGGGACCCCATGGGCACCCAGAGTGGGCCCGCAACATGGCCCCCCGACCGCTGCCTCTGGAAGCACCGGCGGCCTGAGGGGGCCTGCTGAGTCTCAGGGAGCACCAGGTGGAGGGAGGAAATGGGAAGCTCTCCTGCTTATGACCGACGGGCGGTAGGGCGACCCCTCCCCGGGGTCTTTAAACTTCCGTGCTGGAACAGGACAGCTAGGTACCCAGACAGGAGCGGGGCTGACACTCGAGGCCCAAAAGGCTGGGCGGGCTGCGAGAGCCCACCTGTGGCACAGGGACCCCCTGCACGTGACAGAGACACCCCAGCACCTTCAGAACGGGAGAGCTGTGGCAGAGGGGCGGCAGGTGCCTTGAGGAGAGTGAGCAGGTTCCGGCCACCAGGTACCACCCCACCCCCCCCACCCCCCACCCCCCCCCCCCCCCGGTGCACAAGAGATGAGATCACGGAGCAGGTCCAGAAAGAGGCACAATGACCTCGGTACGCCTAGGGCCTTGGCTGGCCAGCGGGCAAGAGAGGTGCTGGCAGCAGAAGCAGCAGTGGTGGAGGCAGAGGAGGGCGCATGGAGGCAAGGATGTAGGCAGAAGAGCAAGGGAGAGAGAGAGAATGGAGGAGGTCCCTCGAAGGACCAGACCTGACACCCTCCCCGCACTGCTCCTTAACGGCCCCCGCCTTTCCCGAAAGGCTCACTTGGCTGGCGGCTGAGGCACAGGCCACGAATGCAACCAGGACCCGGGGACACGCCTCCCAGTGAGAGGAGGGACTCACACAGGCCCAGGGAGAGGACCAGACACCCCCTTGGCCTTCTCCGTTAATGATCCTTCCACTGGTTCACCTACAGAAACCTTGTTATGATTTTTACTTCCTCTAGATAGTCAAGTTGGACCTTCTTCTCAGCCCTCCGACAGGGCCATGGGCTGATCAGGCCTCACTAAACCATCCAATTGGTAGTAGCGAAGGGTGGTGTGTACAAAGGGCAGGGACTTAATCAACGCAAGCTTATGACCGGCACTTACTGGGAATTTCTCGTTCATGGAGAATAATTGCAATCCCCGATCTCCATCATGAATGAGGTTCCATGGGTTACCCGTGCCTGCCTTTGTAGGGTAGGCACACGCAGAGCCAGTCAGTGTGGTGCTAATGCAGCCCAGGACATCTAAGGGCATCACACACCTGTTATTGCTCAATCTTGGGTGGCTGAACTCCACTTGTCCCTCTAAGAAGTTGGGGGACGCCGACCGCTCAGGGGGTCGCGTAACTAGTTAGCATGCCAGAGTCTAGTTCGTTATCGGAATTAACCAGACATCGCTCCACCATCTAAGAACTGCCATGCACCACCACCCAAGGAATCGAGAAAGACCTATCAATCTGTCAATCCTGTCTGTGTCCGGGCCAGGTGAGGATTCCTGTGTTGAGTGAAATTAAGCTGCAGGCTCCACTCCTGGTGGTGCCCTTCCGTCAATTCCATTAAGTTTCAGCTTTGCAACCATACTCCCCCTGGAACCCAAAGACTTTGGTTTCCCAGAAGCTGCTTGACTATCATGGGAATAACACTGCCGCACCACCAGTCCGCATCTGTTTAGTTATGTACCCTCATTTGTTTTTCTTTTTCTTTCTCCATTTCTCTTTCTTTTTCTTTCATTGGGGAAGGGGATTTTTTTAATTCACATTTTAAATATGATTTTCCTGATTTGCCCTCTAGAAACCTGCTATTATTTTCCCTCATGCCTCCTGTTCTGAGGACAGTTCCTCACTCACCCACTCACTCCTTCCAAGCTGCCCATTCTGACAGTTCCCTACACTGGGGCATTAAGCCTTGACAGGACCAAGTGCATTTGCTCCCATTGGTGCCTGAAAAGGATATCCTCTGCTTCATATGCAGATGGAGCCACAGGCTCATCCTTGTGTATTCTTGGGATGGTTGTTTAGTCCATGGAAGATCGAGGGCAGGGGTTTGGTTGGTTGATATTGTTCTTCTTATGGGGTGGCAAACCATTTGAACTACTTCAGTTCTTTCTGCAACTCCTCTCTTTGGAACCTTGTTCTGAGTTCAATGGTTGATTTCAAGCATTCTCACTTCTTCCCTCCCTCTCTTCTTCCCTCCCTCCCCACACCGCTCTATATTTGTATGTTTGTGTGTTTGTGTGTCTCTGTGTATGTGTGTGTGTGTCTGTCTGTCTGTTTGTCTGACTGTATGTCTTTCTAAGTGAATGTCACTTTTCTTTTCTTAGATAAAGTGATGAGATAAGAGTCTTACCCAAGCTATGCAAATACGTCCTTTAGGCTGAGGCCAGAGTATTTTTTCCCTCTGTTCTACTATTTATAGACCTAATACTAGGAGCTTCTAGCCTCCATGTAATCCAACCTTCCAAGCTGACTGCTTCAATATGGTTTCTCTTGGCATCTTCATGAGTTGTTCTACTTGGACTCAAATTAACTTGGACAATGTGTTACAATCTTCTGGATCCTTCTAATTCTCCAGCTTTTTCTGTTTTCCCCAGTGAATAGTTTGTTCTCTCAGAACCTGAATCTGTAAAATCATGTCCAGAAAACTTCCATAAACACACGCCACACAGCACAACTTCTCTTTCTTGCTCTACTTCTCTCTGTCTTCCTTTTGTCTATTTTTGTCTCTCTTTCTCTACTCTTGTCCATTCTCTGATTCCTAAGCTGTTCTCAGGTGAATTGGGCATATTTTATCTGTGATACATTCTGTCACTTTTTTCTTTGAATTACTAATTTATCTGGCCCTCAGTTATATGACACTTTCAAACATGGCTACTTCCTGATATAAACTAACCTTACAATATACAATCATTTTGCTAATATCTACCTACCTAGTTCTTACCTGGACCTATTGGTTGTAAAGAATTAACCTTTCAGGATGCCTATATTCATGGCAGAATATTTCTGACCTTTCATATATGATGTCCTGTGTCTCAAAGTTGAGGGTATTAGAATAAAATAATTCTACCCATTTTCTAGAAGGTTGAAAGATTCAACTTAAGTCTTATTTTATGATCCCATTAGCGGCCATCAGTCCAAAACACAAAGTCACTAAAACAAATCCTAGTTGCATCAGGTAGGGTGGGAAGATATCCCAGTGATTAAGCAGGCAGGACATGGGAAGAAGATTGTTTATTGGTCTATATTTATGGCTTGCTCAGCCTTTGTTTTTATAAAAGCTAGAACAATAAACCCAGGAGTGGGACAACCTACAGTGAGCTGGGCCCTCCAACAAAATTATTGATCAAGAAAGTGCCCACAGGCTTTTTCATTGGACAATCTTATGAGGAGTTTTTTCTCAGTTAAGATTTCTTCTTCCAAGTTATCTCTAGTTTTATATCACATTGATAAAAAACCTTCTTATATAGTTTGTAGGTGAGAGTTTGTGGGTGTATATCTCTAAGCTTATGTATTGAAGTGATATCATTAAAAATTTTACAAAAGAATGGCTAATAATAACCTGTGTGTGTGTGTTTCTTTAATCCCGCAGGCTTTCGACCGATTCTCGGTACAATCTCGGTGTGGGCATTGGGCACCGACAGTGTATGTCAGTGAAATTATGTGTGTATATGTGTTTTGGCATGCCCACAGATATTATATGCATCATAATAGGGTATCAATGTCTTAATCTAAAGAAATGCTTTAGATTGTAGCACACACCAGCAAGAAAACATTCCTTTTTTGGCATGGGGTAGCAATTGTGCTTGCAACAATAAATTATGAAATATACTAGAAAGAGTGAAATAGCTCAGTAGGTAAAGATATTTGTTGGCAAGGCAGTTAATCCTAGTTTGTTCCTTGGGACATACACAATGGAAGGAGGAAATGAATGCCATAAATTGTACTCCGTCATCCACATGTGTGCAATCACATGCAGAAACAAGCAAATACTCAACTAAAAGAATCAGAAAATTAGAATTCTATAAATATAGGACTTAAAATATATGCATCAATTAAAGTAAGGAAATAGGTTGACATGAGATATGGTAAGAATACTGTAAAGCTGATACATAACCAGACTTGAGAAAGTATCCCTATACATATGTGTGTTCTCTTTCTCCCATTTCTGGAGCAAGAAAAAAATTACATACATGGAATTTCTGCTTAGTATTACAGAGCAACAGAACATAATATTGAGAATTAAAAAAAGAATACATATATAGTTCATATGAAGGCAACTTGGTCTTGCAGAGATAAGCTAAACATCTCCTGGATACTATAAGTTCAGACTCATGAACATGTATTACTCAGATTGGTGAATGAAAAACTTAAATATGGGGCATGTAGATTCCAGAGACTTTTCCACAGTGGAATTGTGTAACCAGGGTGACCAGACAATAGCACTTGCATTTGTATCACTTAGAATTATAGGGACCTTTCTTTGCACGGTGGAGAAATAGGCATCTACACTGAAATGTACTATATGTAACTAGAGAAATAAAACAAAATGTTCTCCTTTATAACCAAATCAGGAATACTACTAGGAGATTCCAGGTTTCTTAGTCACATCGTGAAATAGAATCAAGTGACCTTGTTCCAATATAATATTCTTCATTCTTTCTGAGATATGAGGTAGAGGATGAAAGAAAATACCCCCAACAACCTGGGTTTAGGGTAATATATTAGTTAAAACTATCAAGTGTATGAGTCCAAGGGTATCTGACATCCATCAGGAGTCCTGGAATACTTCCACTGGACTCTCCACAGTGGTTGGCTGTGTAGGATTTGGTTGCTGAATCAGCACTCATTTTTCAAATGTAGAAGACATCAAAATATAGACAAGAGGGATCATCCTCACATTCATTTACAAAGCACCCCCATAAATTTTCTATTGTCTTACTTGGAAAGGATAAATTTAAAAGAGTAAAACAATATTATTATACTCAAGGAAAAAGCTTGTGTCAAAGAAACAAAACAACAATTAAAGGTAAAAGTCTATGTTTTTCAATAGAGTGACTATAAGGAAAAGAAGCACACTTTAAGCAGCCATTGTTATCTTCTTCAAATTTATGGAGCATGGATGTTATAAAATGAATAATAAGATAGAATAACAATGTAGGGTGAGAAGCTAATTGAGAGAGAAGAAATTAAAATCAAAGCAGCTCAGAGCATCAAAGAAGCCTGTGGTAAAACCAAATCTGCAGCAACACAATTGTAAGCAATACCCATTATGGAAAAGTAAAAGACAATTCAAAAGGCACATTAATGTATATGATGGACACTTGTGTCAACTTGGATTTAGATGCCTCTAAATCTGGTGCGGTTTGTCTCCTATCGAAAAGGCAAAATGTTCCCCTTCAGAAATTTGAAGTAGATTGAATAATTTTACCCTCTTTGTCCTAGTTAAAAAAAAATAAGGCCAGAAAATAATTTAAATTGTAAACGTGTGTATGTGGGGTGTGTGTCTTCATTAAATTATGTGTGAGTATTTGCATGTCTAGGTTTGCCTGTGTAGGCTAGAAAAGGAAGAGTATTGGGTCGCTGAAACAGAAATTACCAGTGATTATGAGTCATCTTGTTCTTTGAATCTGACATGGGTCTTCTTCAGAAGTAGTACATGTTCTTAACTTCTCCGTCATCTCTCCAGTCTCCTGTAAAAATAAGTTTAAAAATGATTTCTGTTGCCTAAAGACAAGGAGGCTGAATAAATACAATGATTCTGAGGTTATTTTTAAAGATGAAATTCATTATGATAGACAATGGGCATAATATATCTAAAACTAAAAGAAGATAAAGTGCAAACAATAAGGAACAGTGTGCTGTATGACAGATGTTGCAGGGTAAAAAAATGACATGAAACTTTCTAAAGAGGCTTGAGTTGCTTATAAAGTCGCAGTACTTTGTGTGTATATGTTTGTGTGGGGTACATATGTCTGCAGGTGCATGTCCACAGGTGTGAATAAGGAGGTTAAAGGTCAATGCTGGGTATCATTCTCAGTCACTCTCTACTGTATTGATTTTGTGACATGGTCTCAAGCTGACCATGGAATTACCAATATAGCTAGACTGGGGCTCTGTCAAGCCACAGGGTTTATTTCTTCTCCATTTAACAGGCACCAGGATGATTAGCTTGGAACACAGTCCCATGACTTTTTAAATGTTCTCTGGAGACTCCACTCAGATCCTGATGCATGTATCAGAAATAATTTAGCAGAGGTGCTACCTCTTTCTGGCAGTGGCCATGTAGCTGCTGCAAGGAATAGCATATGAGTGCTTCAGTGACAGGATTCTACTATGGCAAGCCACTTCTCAGTTGGAAACCACTTCTCAGTTGACAAGGTAAATTTGGTGGCCTTAATATTTAGTACCAGGTTTGCATGCCCTACAAGCTCTCCGTTCCTTCATTGTACTGCATGAAGTCATTATCAAAACTGTAGCACTTCATCAGTCATGGACAAGGCCAGCTGGAGTCACACAGACTAAGTCACTGTGGATGATTCTACATTTTTCTCAAAACTCTTTCAAGGCATAAAATGTTCTTCACCTCTTTTTGTATCTATCAATCCTCCAGATGTTACCGTAAATCCTGGGAATTTGAGACTTATAATCATATCTTTAGAGAAGTACCCAGTCATACTGAGCAAGTCTGTGTCAGTTGTGGAGAGAAGTAGGTCCTGCTTTCATAACTGTTTTTAAGAAGCTATATCTGATCAGTGGAGACATGGAAAATGCAGAGATTATGTTGGATTGATAGAGACTTGAAAATGGCTCTTAGAATGATTACATCTTACAAAGATCTATATATTAGAAAGATGTCTAGAAGATCTGCTTTGTAAAATGAACTTGTCTGTCTGCAATTAAAAGGGAATTATGAGAGGAGATAATAACTAGGTATAGTTTACCAACAAATGTTTAATTCGGCCTCTCACCATGCATAACTATGTAACCATGTTTGCTACCAGACCAGTATGTCTTCCTGTTTACAGGACAAGCCTGGCCAGACATCTTTTTGTCTTGCTGAAATTGTGCTCTTTAATGCAAAACAAGTTTAGGTGGTGACTGATCCAAGGAATGAGAGAAGGAGGAAGGGGAATTATTGGGGGATTTGTGTAAAGATAGAGCTTTTGAAATGTGGATATTATGATTTCTTTTAATAATGTAAGCAATGATATCACTGCTTGGGTAAGCACAATTGTCATTGTATAAATATAGAAGGCTCACGTTATTTGTGGCCACATGCCTGAAAATCAAAAGGTGGTCAGTGTCTTCACTTTTGTTAACTCCCCTTCTCCATCTCAGGACCTAAACATTATAGCTAGAACTGGCATTGGCATCTTCTTCGTTCCTAAATTTTAATTTTTTAAAAATTTTTATTAGATATATTTCATTACTTCCAATTCAAACATTATTCCCCTTCCCAATTTCCTGTATATAAGCCCCCATTCCCTCCCATCCCCCTCCCCCATACAGGTATTCCCACTATACATCCACTTTATTCCCCACCCCCCATATTCCCCTGCATTGGTGGTCCTACCTTTGCAAGGCCAGGGGCTTTCCCTTCCCCTGGTGCCCCAACAAGTCTCTCCTCTGCTATATATGCGGTTGGAGCCCTGGATTATTCCATGTATAGTCTTTCGGTACGGGTTTAGGCCCTGGAAGCTCTGTTTGGTTGGCATTGTTGTTTTGATGGGTTGCATGCTCCTTCAACTCTTTCATTATTTCGTCTAATTCCCTCCAAGGGTCTTGTTCTCAGATCAGTGGTTTGCTGCTAGCATTGACTTCTGTATTGGACATGGTCTGGATGTGTCTCTCAGGAGAGATCTATATCCGGCTCCTTTCAAGATGCATTTTATAACTTCATCAATCTTATCTAGTATACATATATATACACATACATATACATATATATACACATATATACACATATATACATACACACTCACACACACACATATATATATTTATATATATCTATATCTATATATATATCCCCTTTTAAGAAGGAATGGGAGCATCTGAATTTTGGTCATCCTTCTTGAGCATCCTGTGGTCTGTGGATTGCATCTTGGGTAATTCGAGATTTTTGGCTAATATCCACTTATCAATGAGTGCATACCAAGTGTGTTTTCCTGTGACTGAGTAACCTCACTCAGGATGATATTTTCTAGTTCATTCCATTTGCCTATGAATTTCGTGAAGTCATTGCTTTTGATAGCTGAGTAGTACTCCACTGTGTAGATGTACCACTTTTTGGAATCCATTCCTCTGTTGAAGGGCATATGGGTTCATTCCAGTTTCTGGTTATTATAAATAAGGCTGATATGAAGATAGTGGAGCATGTGTCTTTGTTGTATGTTGGAGCATCTTTTGGGTATATGGCCAAGAGAGGTATAGCTCGGTTCTCAGGTAGTGCAATCTCCAATTTTCTGAGGAAACTCCAGACTGATTTCCAAAGTGGTTGTACCAGTTTGCAATCCCAACAACAATGGAAGAGTGTTCCTCTTTCTCACATCCTCCCCAGCATCTTCTGTCAACTGAGTTTTTTATTTTAGCTTTTCTGAATGGTGTGAGGTAAAATTTCAGGGTTGTTTTGATTGCATTTCCCTGATGACTCAGGATGTTGAACATTTCTTTAGCTGTTTTTTGGCCATTCGATAATCCTCAGCTGAGAATGATTTGTTTAGTTCTGTACCCCATTTTTAATAGGGTTATTTCACTCTCTGGATTCTAACTTCTTGAGTTCTTTGTATGTTTTAGATATTAGCCCTGTATCTGATGTAGGATTGGTAAAGATCTTTTCCCAATCTGTTGGTTGCCATTTCATCCTATTGACAGTGTCTTTTCCTTTACAAAAGCTGTGCAGCTTTATGAGGTCCCATTTGTCGATTCTTGATATCAGAGCATGAGCCATTGGCGTTTTGTTCAGGATATTGTGCTCAGTGCCCATGTGTTCGAGACACTTCCTCATTTTTTCTTCTCTTAGTGTGAGTGTATCTGGTTTGATGTGGAGGGCCTTGATCCACTTGGACTTAAGCTTTGTACATGGTAATAAGAATGGATCAATTTGCATTCTTCTACATGCTAACCTCCAATTGTACCAGCACCATTTGTTGAAAATGTTATCTTTCTGCCATTGGATGGTTTTAGCTCCTTTGTCAAAGATCAAGTGACTATAGGTGTGTGGGTTTATTTCTGGGTCTTCAATTCTAATCCACTGATCTAACTGTCTGTCTCTGTACCAATCCCATACAGTTTTTATGACGATTCCTCGGTAATACTGCTTGAAGTCAGGGATGGTGATTCTCACAGAAGTTCTTTTAATGTTGAGTATAGTTTTCGCTATCCTGGGTTTTGCAAATTGCTCTTTTTATCTCTATAAAGAATTGAGTAGGGATATTGATGGAGATTGTGTTGAATCTATAGATTGCTTTTGGCAAAATGGCCATCTTTACTATATTAATCCTTCAATCCATGAGCATGGAAGACCTTTCCATCTTCTCAGTTCTTCCTCAATTTTTTTCTTAAGAGACTTGAAGTTCTTGTCATGCAGGTCTTTCGTTTGCTTGGGTAAAGTCACACCAAGATATTTTATATTACTTGGGAATATTGTGAAGGGTGTCATTTCCTTAATTTTTTTTCTCAGCCTGTTTATCCTTTGAGTAGAGGAAGGCTACTGAATTGTTTGAATTAATTTTACACCCTGGCACTTTGCTGAAGTTGTTTATCAGGTTAAGTAGTTCTCTGGTGGAACTTTTGGGGTCACTTAAGTATACTATTATATCATCTGCAAATAGTGATAATTTGATTTCTTCCTTTCAAATTTGTATCCCCTTGACCTCTTTTCACTGTCTGATTGCTCTGGCTATGAATTCCACTATTAGATTGAATAAGTAGGGAGAGAGTAGGCAGTCTTGTTTAGTTCCTGATTTTAGTTGGGTTGCTTCAATTTTCTCTCCATTTAGTTTGATGTTAGCTACTGGTTTGCTGTATATTGCTTTTATTATGTACAGATATGGGCCTTGAAATTCTGATTTTTCCAGGACTTTTATCATGAAGGGGTGTTGAACTTTGTCAAATGCTTTTTCAGCATCTAATCAAATGACCATGTCATTCTTATCTTTGGGTTAGTTTATATAGTGGATTACATTGATGGATTTTCGTATATTAAACAATCCCTGCATCCCTGGAATGAAGCCTACTTGATTATGATGGATGATCATTTCGATGTGTTCTTGGATTCCGTTTGTAAGATATTTATGAGTATTTTTGCATCAATAATCATAAGGGAAATTGGTCTGAACTTCTTTCTCTTGGTTGGGTCTTTGTGTGGTTTCAGTATAAGATTAATTTTATAATCTTATTATATAATTATTAATTCATAGAAGGAATTTAGTTGTGTTCCATCTGTTTCAATTCTGTAGAATAGTTTGAACAGTATTAGTATGAGGTCTTCTGTGAAGCTCTGGTAGAATTCAGACCTGAATCCATCTGGACCTGGGCTCTTTTTGGTTGGGAGACTCTTAATAACAATAACTGCTTCTATTTCTTTAGGAGTTATGGGGGTGTTTAGATGGTTTGTTTGTTCCTGATTTAGCTTTGGTACCTGGTATCTGTCTAGAAAATTGTCCATTTCCTCCAGAATTTCCAGTTTTGTTGAATATAGGCTTTTGTAGTAGGATGTAATTTTTTTTTTAAATTTCTTCAGATGCTGCTGTTATGCCTCCCTATTCATTTCTGATTTTGTTAATTTGGATACACTCTCTGTGACCTCTTGTTAGTCTAAAGGTTGATCTGTCATGTTGATTTTCTCAAAGAACCAGCTCCTGGTTTTGCTGATTCTTTGTATACTCATTTTTGTTTGTACTTGGTTGATTTCAGCTCTGATTTTGATTATTTCCTGCCCTCTACTCCTCTTGGGTTTATTTATTTCTTTTTGTTCTAGAGCTTTTAGGTGTGCTGTCAACAGTGGCCCTTAGAATTGGGAGTGATTTGGAGGGGGGGTTCTGGGTCTCCTTGGGTATTCCATTGTCTTTATAGGTGATATCTTCTGTCCTAATGTGGTCTTTATCTGGTTGGCTGTTTTAACCACTACCTCTAAGGAGAGATCTCCTTAGTTGGATGGGGGAAGGTGGAGTAAGGGGAGAGGCAAGTGGAAGCTCCTTTGTTTTTTTAATGGAGTCCTGCCCTGGGTGGGGGGGAGAGAGGGAGGAGAAGACAGACTCTTTAGTGTCTCCTTTGAAGCCTTGGGGGTTTTCTGCATCAGCTCAAAAATAGGGCACATCCCCTAGGTGATACAGGACTTAGAAGTTTGACCACACTTATCCCACACTGCCACAAGGGGGGGTGTTGGGCTGTGGAAAGCTGCAAGAACACTGCGGGGGGGGGGCGGGGGGTTCGCAGGAACTGAGGAATTTTTTTTTAATGTTGTATTTTTGTGTGTGTTGGTGTACTGTCTGTTACAGAAAAGAGGGGAAATGGTTTGTCCAATGGGAATATTCCCTTGGCCTAAGGCCTTGGGGGATTCCACAGAAGTCCAAAACGTTAAGCCTTCCTGCAGATTAAAGAACTAGCAGGTGCCCTGTGGCTTTAAGTGTCTACTGTTTTCCCAGGTTAGATAGGGAGTCTGCCAAAACCAATTGCAGGCTGTTTTGCAGGCTGTCAGGATTTGGACAGGGGCTAGAGGGACCTTCAGCCAACTCCAGAGAGTAGCTCTTGCCAGGAGCCTTCAGTTGCCCCTAAAGCTTGACCTAAGCTTGAGATGGTGCTGACTGAAAACTCAGCAGAAAAAGATAGGTTGCTAGTCTCCAGAGTTGGGGGAGGTGACTCACCTTCCCACACTGCAGTTTTGTTGATCATTGTTCCAGCACTACATTGTAGGGCTCTGGTGCCAGAGTGCTCTCTGCAGTGATCTCTGACCAGGCTGGCTAGTTGTGTGGGTACAGGTAAAGGGAGAAAGATCTCAGGCAGGGAGGGGAACATTTATTTGCCACCCCAACTGCCTGTCATTCTCCTTATCCCCACTGCCTGCCACCTGATTACCTGGGCTGGGCTGAACCAGCAGGGGACTGAGTAGCCAGTGAGGAGTGCAAGGGATCTTCTGGCAGTGATGATTTCTGGAGAGCAGATCTCATCTCCAAGTGGCAGAGTAACAGCTCTTATAACAGAAGTTCGTAGACAATGAAATAATTCCTGCACGCCTTTCATTGTGCTTAGTTTTGTGAATGGGTCAGTGTCTGACAAAATGTACTTCCTATTGGTTTGTCCTGAGAGCTTGGGAAGACCTCCTCATATACTTATTTGTAGGTGTGGTCCTGCTTCTACCTCTGATCTGTCTTGAGCCTACATGACCTGTGCTGCAGTGCTTGCAGCATTGCCCTATGTGACTGGTCTGTCTCAAACCTCTGTAAAGGGATCTTTGGGGGGACCTGTTATCCTGGGAAATCCCTGCAGTGTGGGAAGGTGAGTCACCGGCAGTCCCCTTTAAGTGTTCTGGGGATTCAATCTATCTCCTATCAGGGTACTTTTCACTGCCTGCCCCTCTAGTGAATTACATTGATGGATTTCCATATATTGAACCGTCTCTGCATCCTTGGGATGAAATCTACTACATCATGATGGATTATCATTTTGATGGTTGCTTGGATTTGGTTTGTAAGAATTTTATTAAGTTATTTGCTTTGATATTCATAAGGGAAATTGCTCTGAAGTTCTCTTTCTTTCTTGTTTTTTTGTGTGGTTTAGGTATAAGCATTGTTGGTATCATGTGTTGCCTTTAGCTGTAACATCATACATTCCCAGAAGATGTTTTGGCTTAAGTCTCACCTCCACCTGGGCATCTTTACCTCACAGTACAAATAAAAGCAGACTCCCTCCACCCTCACTCTTTTTTCTGTTCTTTTTCTGGCCCCTTCCCCTTGTATTTAATAAGGGAATTATTAAATCTCACCACATGGAACCGTGTTGGTATTGGTTTGGTGTGCTCTTTCTGGTTGGGTGCAGCCAATATTTAATAGCAACAAGCATAATTATGGTTTCTTAGAAGGAATTGGCTAGTGTTCCTTCTTTTTCTATTTTGTGGAATAGTTTGCACCATATCAGTATGACATCTTCTATGAAGGTCTCATAGAATTCTGCACTAAACACATCTGGTCCTGGGCTTTATTTGGTTGGGAGACTTTTAATAACTGCTTCTATTTCTTTAGTAGTTATGGGACTGTTTAGATGCTTTGTGTGATCCTGACTTAACTTTTGTACCTGGTATCTGTCTAGAAAATCATCCATTCAATACAGATTTTCCAGCATTGTTGAATATAAGCTTTTGTAGTAGGATCTGATTATTTTCTGAATTTCCTCAGATTCTCTTGTTATGTCTTACTTTTCATTTCTGATTTGTTAATTTGGTACCCTGTGCACTCTGGTTAGCCAGGCTAAGGGTTTATTATCTATCTTGTTGATTTTCTCAAAAAAGCCAGCTCCCACTTTTGTGGATTCTTTGTATATTCCTTTTTTGCTTCTATTTGGTTGATTTCAGCCCTAAGTTTAATACAATTTCCTGACTTCTACTCTTATTGGGTGCATTTGCTTCTTTTAGTTCTAGAGGTTTTAGGTGTTCTGTCAAGGTGCTAATGTATGCTCTCTCTCCAATTTATTTTTGAGCTCTGAGTTTTCCTCTTAGCACTGCTTTCATTGTGTTCCATAAGTTTGGGTACGTTTTACCTTTACTTTCATTAAATCCAAAAAAGTCTTTAATTTATTTCTTTATTTTTTCCAAGACAAGGTTATCATTGAGTAGAGTGTTATTCAGCTTCCATGTATACGTGAGCTTTCTGTCACTATTGTTATTGAAAACAAGCCTTAGTCCATGGTAATCTGATAGGATGCATGAAATTATTTCAGTCTTATATCTGTTGTGGTCTGTTTGTGATCCATTATATGGTCAGTTCTGGAGAAGGTACCATGAGGTTATAAGAAGGTATATTCTTTTGCTTTAGGATGAAATGTTCTATTAATATCTGTTAAGTCCATTTGGTTCATAACTTAGGTTAGTTTCTCTATGTCTCTGTTGACTTTCTGTTTCTATGAACTATCCATGGATGAAAGTGGGGTATTGAAATCTCCCCCTGTTATTGTGTCACATGCAATATATGCTTTGAGCTGTAGTAAGGTTTCTTTTATGAATGCAAGTGCCCTTGCATTTGGAGCATAGATATTCAGGACTGAGAGTTCATCTTGTTGGACTTTTCCTTCGATGAATATGAAGTGTCCTTCCTTATCTTTTCTGAAAACTTTTAGTTGAAAGTTGATTTTATTCGATATGAAAATGGCTACTCCAGCTTTTTTCTTTGGACCATTTGCTTCGGAAATTATTTTCCAGCAAATTACTCTGAGGTAATGTCTGTCATTGTCACTTATGTGGGTTTCGTGTTTGCAGCAAATACTGAGTCCTCTTTAAGTATCCACTCTGTTTTACATTTCTTTTTATTAGAGAAGTGAGTCCATTGATATTAAGAGATATTAAAGAATAGGATTGTTGTTTCCTGTTATTTTTTGTTGTTAGAGGTGGAATTATATTTGTGTATTTTTCTTCCTTTGGTTTCTTGCAAGAAGATTACTTCTGTGCTTTTTCTAGGGTTAGTTTTCCGCCTTGTGTTTGAGTTTTCAATCTATTATTCTTTGTAGGACATAAATATCTATCTTAAAGAAATACAGCACAACACAGGTAAGGAATAGAAGCCCTAAAGAAGGAAACACAGAAATCTCCTGAAGAACTACAGGAAAGCACAAACAAACAGGTAAAGGAATTGAACAAAGTCATCCAGGAATTAAAAATGGAAATAGAGACAATAAAGAAAGCACAAAGGGTGACAACCCTGGAGATGGAAAAAGAAGGAAGGAGATCAGGTGTCAGAAACACAAGTATTTTCAATCAGAAATCAAGAGATAGAGGAGAGAATCTCATCGGCAGAAGATAACAGAAAACACTGACACAACCATCAAAGATAATGTAAAACGCAAAAAGCTCCTAACCCAAAACATTGAGGAAATCCAAGACACAATGAAAAGATCAACCCTAAGGATAGTAGGTATAGAACAGAGCTAAGATTTCCAACATAAATGTCCAGTAAATATCTTCAGCAAAATTATAGAAGGAAACTTCCCTAAAGAAAAGAAAGACATGCCCATAAACATACAAGAAGTTTACAGAACTCCAAAGAGATTGACCAGAAAGGAAATCTGTCCCATCACATAATAGTCAAAACACCAAATGCACAAAACAAAGAAAGAATATTAAAAGCAGTAAGGGAAAATATCAAGTAACATATAACGGCAGACCTATCAGAATTACACCAGACTTCTCACCAGAGACTATTAAAGCCAGAAGATCTTTGGCAGATGTCATACAGACCCTAAGAGAACACAAATCCAGGCTACTCTATCCAGAAAAACTGTCAATAAACAAAGATGGAGAAACCAATATACTCCATGACAAAACCAAATATACAAAGAACCTATGCATTTATTATGTGTATCTAACTGTGTCAGACAGTAATCTATATACACATGTAAATAAGTTACATATTTACTAAATTACTCAAAAACATTTTACAATATTCAAGTAGACATATGTGCACACATGCCTACATATATACACATATACAAGTGTGGCTGGTATATACCCACGGGTTAGGTGTCTTTTTTTCACATGTGTCTTCATAAATGTGTGTGGTCTGTGTGTGTGTATGTGTGTTTGTGTGTGTGTGTGTGGCATGTGTGTGATGTGTACATATTTATGTGTGAAGGCACACTTTTGTGTGGAAACACATGTGAAAGTCAGAGGAAAAGTTCATGTGTAGGTTCTCACCCCTTACCTTGTCCTGGGTAGCCTCTATTGTTACTACCACTGAGTAGTCAAGGCTACCTTGATCAGAAGCATCCAAGACTTATCTTCTTATCTCTTTCCACATTACCATGTGACCTGTGGTATCCACATCAACCATGCCCATGCTTATTTCATATAGATTAGTTTTTGATATGGTGGGTGTTTGCGGCAAGGTCTTTTCCTTAATGAATAAAGATTTCAGGACACCAATCACTGGACATATACTTCCAGGTTAGACTTCCAGGTTGGAGGGAGAAAGAGAGGATGAGAAAAGGGACCTGTGGATTTTTGGATTGTGGGAGAACTTGGGGTAGGGGATATAATGAACTAGAGCCTCCCACTTAGATTTCCGATCACTCAGGATCACCACTGAAGGATTTCATTTACTATGGCTTACTAATAAGGAATATTAGTAATAGTACTCAGTGATTGAATTACCTGTTGATTCTAAACTAAGTTTGCGTTGTGTTTGTCTTCCCACAGCTTCTCAACTGTTTTCCAGAGATAGGTACAACCCCACTCCCACCCCCACCACCCAGCAAGCCGATAAATTTGGATGCTCGAATCTGAGGTTTGTCATGGTAGTGACTTTCTAAGGTGGCATAGCTAATTGGGTGAAGAGATTCCTGGAGCTACAGGTCAGAAAGTCTCTCAAGATGAGAACAGCCCACCAGGACCAAATGACCCATTGGTGCCATGTGACCTGCTGGTACATGGGGTAATATGGGATGGTGCCCTCTTCGGTATTTCATGCTGCAGGTGTTCAAATTCAGTTTGAACCAAAATGAGTACTTTGGTATTAAAGCCTAAGTTTTAACCAATAACAATATTCCAGCACTGACATTATATTTCTTAGCATAAAGCATCCTATGGGATCTGTACGGTTCAGAATGAGTTCTCTGTATTTGATCTTTTCACAAGATTCAACCCAACTCCCAGCTCCTTTGGAGGTCACCAACTATACTATAGGCTGTTCTCCTATGGCACCAAACCTGGGCATAAAATGTAAAATGTTATCAGGTTGATTGAAATCCAATGAATCCATTTCCTTTCACTTTCCTCTTTGTTCAGCCACTGATGGCTTTTGGTTGTCTTTTTAAGTAGCCATACACATACCACCTTTTACATTGTCTTTTACAGAGAGGCTCCATGGCTCATGTCTGGACAAACCACACCAGGCCAACAGGGATCCACGTGGAGAGGTTTATTGGAATGGTAGAGACAAAGGCCAAGGGATGAAGAGAGGTAGGAGAGAAAGAGAGGAGAAAAAGGGAAGAGAGGAGAGACAAGTGGAAGAGGGCAGAAAGGATCTCCCTTTTATATGAAATGTGGTATAACTGTAACATGAAATGTATGCTGGAAATGGATGACCGTTGCCTTGACAACAGATGCTCAGGGTACCAGATGACATCATTGCTGGAGGCAAAAGCAGTTCCTGATACCAACATTTGGAAATTTAGGTCACCAACTGGGACCCTCCTTTGTACCTGTAGCATACCTGTCAAAAAAAAACTAGATCTAACCATGCAGGGATGGCACCTTGGGCTTGTACCTTATCAGCTGCTGAACCCCTTATTCAAGAATAAGAAAAACTAGCATTTGGGTTGCCTATAATGGTCTTCTCCTCTTATAACATGTAACAGCTCCTACCTTTCAAAGGTTTACAGAATCTACCTCCCTCCAAGGTTCTTTCTCTCAGGTAGCACTAATAGAAGACTCCACATTAACCTTTCAATCACACCTGCCTTTCCCAACTTCTTTCTCCACCAAATACTAACCACTCCTTATCTCACCCCTGCATTAAAATCTTAGAAGAATTATTACCTCACCCTTCACACATACAGCAGGGCAATTTGCCATAGACCATCTATACCTGGTATACAGATGGAAGCTCCTTTCTACATGAAGAAGCCATAAGAGCCAGCTGCCTCATAGTGACAGACGCTGAGGCACAGGCCCTTCCTGCTCATACCACCAATCAACAGGCTGAAGTAGTAGTCTTTACCCATGCCTTTCAACTGGCACAGGGACAATCCCTCAATATCTACACAGATTCTAAACATGCTTTCCATATCATCCTGACCCATGCCACTAACTGGAAGGAGCATGGGGTACTTATGACTAAAGGAGGACCAGTAACTAATGCAAACAAAATTATGGCCATGCTAAAGCCTCCCATCTCCACACAGCTATTGGGTTTGTCCATTGCAGATCCCACCTGATGAATGACTCTATTATCTCCAAGGGAAAAAATGGACCTGAAGAGGTAGCCAGAACTGAGGCCCTTAGGGGCCTACACTTGTCTCACCCTCCCTAGGACATTCTTACACTGCAACCCACATCCCCACGCCCACTCCCTAACACTCATCAAACTCTGTCCTATCTTCGCCACATCTTTCATCCTAACAGCAAGGCATTGTCTTATTTTGTTTAAACCCACCTGAAGCCTACTCCTACAGGATGGGAGAAATGTATTTCCACTTGGACATCTATGGCAAGAAAGCTACAGACCATGAACTTTCACAGTTTGATGAGCAGAGAAAAATTGAGGATGTATCCTGATGACCACGAAGCAGGTCAGACAACATCTGTGCAGTTGCTGGTGGGTGGGGATGGGAGAAGGCATTGTGGGAATCTCTGTGACCACTGAGACTCAGGATAGGAAAACATCCAGTCTGTTGAACTGAATTTTGGATTCACAAATACAGAGTCAAAAAACAAAGAAAGAAAGAAAAGGAAAGGAAAAAAGAAAAAGAGAGGTCAGGTTCAGGGCTTTTGGTCTTTCAGTGACTTGAGTGCGGTCCTTGATCCCTTTGGAGTTGAGCTGTGTTCAGGGTGAGAGATATGAATCTATTTTCATTTCTCTGTATGCTGCTATTCACACCATCTGTCTGTCAAGATGCTGACCTTTTCCCCAGTGTGTAATTTTGTTTGCTTTGTGAAAAACAAGGTGTTTTTACCTGTATGGAATTACATCTGGGGCTGAGTCTTCAATTCTATACATTGATCAATGAGTCTATTACGTCAATAAAATGCTTTTTTTTTATTACTGTAAGCTTTTTAATACAACTTGAAATCTGGGGAAATGTTTAAATCCGCTGTAATGACATGTATTCTGTGGTTTTCTTCAGTTTACCATACAAAGTTATCCCTTCAACCATTTCCATGGACATACATATCAATAATTTATCAATTAAATTCAAATACATTCAATTAGTCAATTTCAGGTTAGTCGACCAAATCAACTGCAAGACCTCAACTCAAATATGAGGGATGATTCTACTACAAAAATCATAACTTTTAACAACTTATGGCATCTATAATTTTTATTTGAATATGTGCTTAGACAATATCCCCTGTAAACTTAGCTTGGCTTAAAACTCATGAACAATATAATGTAGCAGTTTGATCCAGTTCTTCCACACAGCGCCATGCTCCGAGAACTAAGACTCAGACTCAAGATATATTTACAAATACCTTGACTATATAGTGAGGCTCTTCTCTAACTAGATCACAATTTAGAATAACTGACTTATTTTAACCTACATTCTGTAACATGCCCACTTAACCATGTTCAGGTACTATGTGTCTCTCTCCTCACGTCTTCCAAGATGAATCTCCTGCTGCATTCTATTTCAGAATTATGATTTCTCCCAGATTTCCCACTTCTTATTTACCACCTAAATAATAAGCCGTCAGATTTATTATTAACAAGTGCCATAGTCATATCGATATTAGATATTCTCTCAATAATCCCCCTTTGAAGTACAATAAATGTCTCTTTTTCAAATATAAATTGAATAAAATTATATAAATTATAATAGTTATAAGGTGTGATATATATTTACAATGTCAAGTCCATAATATGTGGTAATTAAGAAAAATATCCTATTATCTCTCCTGTCCTGGTGAGTTCAGAGTTCTGGATCTAAATCACATTTTGTTCTAACTTGCATTAACAACCTAACACCATCTTTTTAGGTCTAATAAATCTTCTTAAATATAACAACTTAACCTTTTATTGAGACTATGATTATCTTGTATTCAACCCCAAAAGACAACTACGAAGAAATATTTCCTGATTAAGTAGGAAGTGCAGACAAACACTTTCAAAGTTTTAAAAATGGCAGACAGTTGGCTGTGGAGACCACTTCAAAATATTCTAAGACATTGGAGCACTGTCTTCAGTCCTCTTGTTCAAAGTATCTGACAAACCTTATGTCAGCTTCCCGGAGATGTTTCTTGCCTTGTAATTGCCCTGCAGTATATACGATGTATACCATCTGTTTTATTATTGGGTACCTTCCAAGAGAGTGGGTGGGAATGTGCTTTCTGTACTTTCTGGTCTATGGTCTAACGTCTAGGGTCTAAGCAAGGTACAGCTTTAAAGATTCTCATTCTTAACAAATGGCTGCACTTGATCCATTCTTATCACCCTATACAAAGCTTAAGTCCAATGGATCAAGGACCTCCACATCAAACCAGATACACTCAAACTAATAGAAGAAAAAGTGGGGAAGAATCTTGAACACATGGGCACTGGAGAAAATTTCCTGAATAAAACACCAATGGCTTGTGCTCTAAGATCAAGAATTGACAAATGGGATCTCATAAAACTGCAAGGCTTCTGTAAGGCAAAGGACAGTGTTGTAAGGACAAAAAAATCAACCAACAGATGGGGAAAAGGTCTTTACCAATCCTACAACAGATAGAGGGCTTATATCCAAAACATACAATGAACTCAAGAAGTTAGACCGCAGGGAGACAAATAACCCTATTAAAAAATGGGGTTCAGAGCTAAACAAAGAATTCACAGCTGAGGAATGCCCAATGGCTGAGAAACACCTAAATAAATGTTCAACATCTTTAGTCATAAGGGAAATGCAAATAAAAACTTCCCTGAGATTCCACCTCACACCAGTGAGAATGGCGAAGATCAAAAACTCAAGTGACAGCAGATGCTGGCAAGGATGTGGAGGAAGAGGAACACTCCTCCATTGTTGGTGGGATTGCAGACTGGTACAACCATTTTGGAGATCAGTCTGGAGGTTCCTCAGAAAATTGGAAACTACCTGAGGTCCCAACTATACCTCTCTTGGGCATGTACCCAAAAGATGCCCCAACATATAACAAAGACATGTGCTCCATTATGTTCATAGCAGTCTTATTTATTATATCCAGAAGCTGGAAAGAACCTAGACGCCCTTCAACAGAGGAATGGATATAGAAAATGTGGAATATCTACACAATGGAATACTACTCAGCTATCAAAAACAATGACTTTATGAAATTCACAGGCAAATGGAAGGAACTGGAAAATATCATCCTGAGTGAGGTAACCCAATCACAGAAAAACACACATGGTATGTATTCATTGATAAGTGGCTATTAGCCCAAATGCTCGAATTACCCTAGATGCACAGAAGACATGAAACTCAAGAAGGATGGCCAAAATGCAAATACTTCAGTCCTTAAAAGGGGAACAAGAATACCCTTGGCAGGCAAAGTTTAGAATAGAGACTGAAGGAACACCCATTCTGAGCCTGCCCTACATGTTGCCCATACATATACAGCCACCAAACTAGAAAAGATGGATGAGGCAAAGAAGTGCAGGCTGACAGGAACCGGATGTAGGTCTCTCCTGAGAGACACAGCCATAGTATGGCAAATACATAGGCGAATGTCAGCAGCAAACCACTGAACTGAGAACGTGACCCCCATTGAAGGAATCAGAGAAAGGACTGGAAGAGCTTGAAGGGGCTCATGACCCCATATGAACAACAATGCCAACCAACCACAGCTTCCAGGGACTAAGCCACTACCAAAGATTATACATGGACTGAACCTGGCCTCCAACCGCATAGGTAGCAATGAATACACTTGTAAGAGCACCAGTGGAAGGGGAAGCCCTTGGTCCTGCCAAGACTGAACCTACAGTTAAAGTGATTGTTGGGGGTGTGGTAATGTCTGGGAGATGGTGAGGGGAACACCCATATAGAAGGGAATTAGGAGGAGTTGGGGGATGTTGGCCCAGAAACCAGGAAAGGGAATGACAATTGAAATGTAAATAAGAAATACCCAAGTTAATAAAGATGGAGAGAAGAAAAAAAAAAAGAAATGGCAATCAAACAGGTATCTTTCAGTTTCAATATCAACAAAGTTCTTAAATTAATAAAATTATGTTTAAATGCCATATTCTCTGAGTGTTTGGTACTTTTGAAGGACTTCTATTTATAGCCTATTTCAACAACGAAACATTGTTAGGCCTTTTTACAAAGGCTTAATCTGTAGGATTGTAAACTTTATCTGGAATAGGCTTCATGCCGTAATGCCCATGAACTTGTATTTTAATGAACCTATATTGCTAAGCATCATCAGTTTTAATCTGTAAAGGTATATCTAAGATAGCCTTCATTTCTAATAAATGTGTAATCTCAGCATTATCCTCCTCAGAACTCAAGGCAGAAAGCCATTGTAACATTTACCAATGTTACACTGTATCAAATTTTCCAAATAAAATTAAAACACAACCTATTGTATGGCATTGCTTTTATTTAGGATTAATAAGCAGAATCTGTATACTTATTTCAATATACTCTATGCCTATGAGCTGCCATCCTAATTTCTCAAGCTCCTGTGGAACCATTCTAACTGGAACTACATTTTTTGATTTTACTATACTAATTACAGATTGTATTTTTCTGAGGGTTTCCTGTTTTGCTTTAAAGATGCTTTCAACCTCTGCTTTATGATCTTTAATCTAGTATTTAATTTCTCAATCTCCCACATCTTCCTTATTCTGATTTCTCCCTAAGAGGACATAGAGAACTATAATGATTGAAATATAGCCATTGCATGCTTAAAAACAAAGCAAGATCATATGAAATCCAGATACCCTGTGTCATTGTGCTTTCCCTCATCCCAAATATAGAAAACATTTTCTGTTTTTAATCTCAAAACATCTCTCAAAGGACTTTGTTTTACCAATTTTAAGTTTAATGCCCCACAAGTTTAGCTGCATATGGCTTTTATTTTGTGAATTGTGTTGTTTTTATCCCAGCACTAGTTTTGTAATGGCAGACCTGGACAACCCTTTTCAACCCTCTATGTTTCTGATCTGCCTAGGTTCAAGGCTACAGGACAAACTCTCTTCAGCACATTTTCAAACTTGCTGGGAGAAGTTGTAGCTATTGTGCCCTCAGGCTTTGGCCACTTTTACTTCTTTTTTAAATAGAATAGGCTTCTTTTCCAGCTAACCTGACACCTGCCCCAACCTCATCCTACCCCCTGCCTTAAGCTTGGGTTCTAATTGCTGTAAATTGAGTGTCATTATATAGTAATTAAGATGGGCTTCCTTTTGTCTGCCCTTTCAATAGCAGAGGCATTGCTGTGGTTCCACACAGGGGGTCCTGGGGTGGAGGAAGAGAATACTAATTGCTTTGACTCTGTCCAGGGACAGGAGAGTACAGGATTTGATGAGCAGAGATGGGGGCAGGTGTCCTGTGTTTCTTTACTAGACAAAATAAAAACTTGAGTTCAAAGCACACATTAAATCAGACACCATCATATTCATGCCTATAACAATAATGCTAAGTTAAATAGGAGGTAGAGAGAAGAGAATCTAATTTCAAGTTTACTGGTTAGCTGGCCTGTAGTATATCTCCCTCAAATACCAAAGAAATCAGTGTCCACATCTGAAGTCATTCTGTTATCTCAACACATGCACTTGCATGCATGTGAAAGAATAAAAAATGCAGCCAAAAAGTCAGAAGCTTAAAAATGCTACCTCACCCCTAAGGAGCCAAATTCCAGCTCTCTGCCTGTAAGTAAGAGGTCACATTTCTTGAGCCTGCTCTCCCAGGATCCAGATAAAATGGCTTAAGGCCCTTAGATAGGTGATCCTATCTAAGAGAAGAGGAGGCTTCTTCCAGGAACTAACTGACCATTAAGTTAGATTACACTCTCAAAAGCAATCTTGAGAGACCGGAAGCTTCTCCTCATGATTTTTCACTGGTATTCTCCACATTTTCCAATGACACCATCCCTGCCCCCTTGGGTTGTGACTTCTTCCTTCAAATAACCCTTCTCCCAGCTACTGGGGGTTGAACTCCTGTGCCCCTGCGTGGTATATGAGTCCCGACCACAGTGCACTGGTTCCTATTGATAAGCCTCATGTGATTAACGCAAAGAAAGTCTTGTGTGAGTTCTTGGGGGGTCGTGTCATCCTGAGACTTGAGTGAGGGTCTCCCATACAACAGAAACAGACACACACACACACACACACACACACACACACACACACACACACAAATACTTTTAAGAAGAAAGAAAAGGGCAAATCTAATAAAATAAGAAAACACAGTAAAACTAGAAATAGATGAAAAGAAATTAGCTATTGTTGGTGAGCATCTTGATGGGTATGAATGAGTTAGTTAACTGATGCCTATACACTGTTCCATAGATGTTTGTGCCACCAGAGAAAAGAAAATGAATCCTACAACATTTAAGAACTTGTATTTGAATATAAAAATTTATGGCAGGAGATAGAACAGTCATAACATTCTTTTGTAAATGTTTTGATATACTTCATTATGACAAATTAGATCGATAAGAGCTTAGAAATGGGATTAACACAAAATCAATTCCTTGTTAATATAAACAAAGAAATTTTGTTTGATTTAACTTCTAGTGAATGTAGGCTCTTATTACTGTTACATTTCAAAAAATCTAAGGCTCCAGGTGAAATTCAAAGTGTTCATGTACTTTAAAAACTTCTAAAATTATTTTAATTAATTAAACCTTGACATTTTAAGATGGCCTTCTCTTTCTAACCTTAACTTTGTGAGACTTAAAATTCTGAAAACTAATTCATATGAGGTGTTGTTTATACAATTTACCAGATCAGGAATGTTGATTGATTTTAAATTTCAAATGTGGCAATCATGAACACTGGACTGAGAGAATGGGTTTTTAAACGAACAAATCATGTGGTACTAGCTTAATTGAGTTGGAGAGTCAGCTCTGACAGATACAATCTAATTGTCAGCCACTGAGTACGAAAGACCCCCAGAGTGGGGAGACCCTCACTCAAGTAAGGAGACCCTTATTAGGTCAGGATCTAAGGGTTTTATCTTTCAGCCATTTTATCTATTTTCTGGGAGAGCAGGCTCAAGAAATGTGACCTTCTACCTATTACAGGTGGAGAGCAGGGTCTGGAACTTGAGGTATTTAGGGATTCTTAGGGGTGAGATAGCATTTCTAAACTTCTGACTTTTTGGCTGTATTTTTTATTCTTTCAGTAAAGAGAAAGTCTTATTTGATTTTGTCACTGGCAAGCCTCCTTCCAATTACAGGGACTGGGCTAACATAGTTCCAGAATCAAAGAGGATTAAAGGGAGATATTGTTAGGCAGATTTTGACTCTGAACTCAGCTCAGTCTCTTTCTAGCCCTGGACTAAAGTGTTTGCAAGCTTCTTCACAACATGACTACCAGAGCATTATCACAGAGAAGGAACTTCATGAATCTCAAATTTTCATTTTGACTTCTTTTTATGTGTGTGGAATGGGCACATAAAAGAGAAAGATGTCTGATGCTCCTGGAGTTAGCATTTCTGCAGAAATGACCAGCATATTGGTTAACCATTCAAAATGACAAGAATTGACTAATGTGTCAGATCCTTTTTAATGCAGTTTAGGGAATTTTCCATAAGGGTTAGATAACTTCTAGTATAATTGGTAAGGACAAAGTAGTCACACTAGTACAGTTTTGAGTGGCTGCTATGTTAGTTTCATTTTATTTGGTGAGACCTTGAAGAATTTTAGAAACCAGCTAAGTTTTGGCCTTGTTATCTCTTCTACCTAGGTGTCCCAGGAGCTGACACAGCTCCAGAGTTTTGCTGCCTAAGTCAGGGCTGTCACAGACTAAAGACCTATTGTCAGTGTCCCTCTCTAAGGGACCCGGTATACTTTTTGGGGAATTGAACATGTTTATTCCCTAGGTTTTTAGTCTTCTCACTATCACCTTCTACATGTAGTATAAAAATGGTGCTGAACTTTTTAATTAAGTTAACTTATATTAATACTTCATAAATGTAAAGAAGTTCTCCACCAGGCATTTGGAATAAAGTTTTAAGTGAAAATGACAAATGCAGAGTTAAAAATAAAAGACTTATTTTTATTTTTTGTGTGTGACTGCTTGTACATATGTGTATTTGAGTCTGCCAAATGAGTACAGATGTCTCCAGAGGCTAAAGAAGTGGAATGATTCCTGCAGCAGTGCTCTTAACTGCTGAATCATCCTTTGAGTTGACAAATATAGGCATTTAATGAACATATAAACAAAACCAAAAAACAAACTGGCAACTTCTTCTTGTAAATTTTAAAAGTGTAATTAGATCTTTATCAAGGATTCTCTCTGTTTTAATTTTTAAAATAAAAGTGTGAAATTGAATGGATCCTCTGTCAGCGGTAAAGCAAGCACAGGGGAGTGAACAGCTCCACTTCTCTGCAAATACCCTACACACTATCATCTTCCAAGTTCAGGCTAATTGTTGAGGGCATGGGGATGGCAACAGAGTGTTTCTTCTAATCCTGTCAGCTCCTTGAATTCCCACTGAGATCTACTACAGCAGAGGACAGTCTGCCCCTGTTCCTTGAATTTCTAGCTGTATTCCATACACTATTGCATTTTGTGTTTTGCTTTTCTAAGGAATTCCTTTAAGACAATATTTTTTCTTTTCTCTTTTAAATTAATTTCCCATGGCCTTATTCGATACTTTAAATACTAATACATAATTTTCTTTTAAAATCATTGCTCTCCATCGTGCTATCTCCACTCCTGCCCTTAAGTTTGTTTAAACACATTTTTTTCAGAACTGGTGATGTGTCTCAGCACTAAAAAGCACTTGTGTTAAAAAAGCCCTGAGTTAGATCACCAGCTATGGTGGTTCCTAGGTGTACACAGTCCACTTCCCCAAAAATCTGAGTCCTGTTTTAGATCTGTGAGCACCTGAAAAAATGTACAGAAGGAAAAACTTAAAAAAGAATTTTGAAAACCTTGTTAAAAAATCTTTGTTAAAACTGTATTTTAAACAGAGCAAATTCAAATATTTTATTACAAAAACAAAAGTATAGGTGATATAGCACAAATTCTTTCATTGGGTATATTTTTTGGTCTCTCTGAGCTTTCAAATACCTTATTTGTGAAAAAATTGTACAGAATTTTCATTATATTATCAAATAATGATGAATCGATATGTCTTGACTCTGTAGATTTATAGCAAGTTTTGATTAAAATGTTAAATATGATGGAAAGACTACACATGGACTGACCAAGGGTCCAACTGCATATGTAGTAGAGAATAGCCTTGCTTGGGCACCAGGGGATCGGGAAGACATTGATCCTGCCAAGGTTGGACCCCCAGCGCAGGGGAATATGGGGGGCAATAAGGGAGATGTATAGGGGAATAGCTGTACGGGGGAGGGGGAAGGGAGGGAATAAGTGCTTATGGACAGGAAACCGGGAAGTGGAATAAGGTTTGAAATTTAAGTAAAGAAATATAACTAATAAAAAATTTAAAAGATTGTGAATATATATTCTGGTGTGATTAAAATGTATACTTATAAGACGCAATGGCAATAACTATGTAAAGACGCTCCCAGGAGCAGAGGAATGCAAACATCCCTACAGAAAAGGAAACGTGCATATGCACACTCCAGAGTATGTTCTGAGGTATAATAGAAGGTTTTGGGGGATGTAATAGTAGTAGTTTCTCCAGGAGACTTCAAACTCAGCCTCTCTTATTTCTATTTGATTTATATAATTAAAGTATTAAACACCGCTTCCAGTTTCTGCATGCCACCAGAGATGACTCTGTCCCACAGTTCTCTGTACCCAGATTCCATAGGGGAGAGAGCTGGACTCTCAGAAAGTCAGACAGTCCTGACAGGTCAGGGGAGACCACCACTTCTGCTTTTAATCTGGACAAGAGGAACCTGCCTAGAGCCCTTTAGACACAGGTAGCTAGGAGCAGCCAGGGACAGGATCCTTCCTGGCTTTGCCTGTACCTAGAGCTGAAAGCCAGTCACCAAGCATGCTGACACACTTGAGAGCATAGGTAAGACCACCACTTCTGCTCCAAGAGACACGCCTGGAATCCTCAGGACAAAGGTTTTGAGGAAGAGTCTGGGAAAGGATCTTCCAGTTTCTGCCTGAACCCAGACCTGACCAGGACCTATGGTTCTCTTCTCTGTACCCAGATCCCGCTGGGAGAAAACAGGTCTGTGTGGGACACACAGGCTTATAGGAGGGTCAAGCCACTGTCAGAGATAGCAAGGCCAGCTGAAACCAGAGACAACCTGATGGTGAGAGGCAAGACAAGAAACCTAAGCAACAGAAGCCAGATGATACTGGGTAGATGTCATATAGAGCCAGAGATCACAAATGCCAGCCCAGGCTGCTATATCCAGCAAAACTCTCAATTAACATAAATGGAGAAACCAAGATATTCTTTAACAAAGCCAAATTTATACAATATATTCCCCAAATCCAGCCCTGCAAAGGATAACAGATGGAAAACTCCAGCACAAGGAGAGAAACTGCATCATAAAAAATGATAGAAAGTAATGTTCTTGCTATAAACCTGAAAGAATAGAGCCAAACAAATGTGATTACTCCTCTAACAACAAAAATAAAAGGAAACAATAATCACTACTGCTTAATATTTCTTAATATCATTGGACTCAATTCCCCAATAAAAAGCCATAGACTAACAGACTGGATACGTAAAGAGGACCCAGCATTTTCCTGCATACAGGAAACAGAAGTCAGTAAAAAAGAAAAAGATTACCTCAGAGTAAAAGCCTGAAAACAATTTCCCAAGCAAATGGTCCCAAGAAACAAGCGGAGTATATACTCCAATATCCAATAAAATTGACTACCAACCAAAAGTTTTTGAAATTGTTAAGCAAGGACAGTTCATATTCATCAAAGAAAAATACACCAAGGTGAACTCTCAATCCTGAATATCTATGCTCCAGGTGCAAGGGAACCTACATTCATAAAAGAAACCTTTCTGAAGCTCAAAGCACACATTGAACCTCCCACAATAATAGTGGAAGATTTCAACACCCCATTCTCATCAATGGACAGATCATGGAAAGAGAAACTAAACAGAGACATAGAGAAACTAACAGAAGTTATGAACCAAATCAATTTAACAGATATTGATAGAACATTTGATCCTAAAAACATAGCTTCTTCTCAACACTTATGGTACCTTCTCCAAAACAGACCTCAACAGATAGAGGAAATCTGAAATAATCCTCATGCATCCTATCATATCACCATGAAATAAGGCTGGTCTTCAATTACAAAAAAAGAAAAAATATGACAGAAAGTCCACATACACATGGAAGTTCAACAGTGTTCTACTCAATGATAACTTGACCAAGGAAAAAGTGAAGAAAGAAATTAAAGACTTTTTAGAATTTAATGAAAATGAGGGCAGAGCACACCCAATCTTATGGGACACAATGAAAGCAGTGCTAAGAGGAAAACTCACAGCTCTGAGTGCCTACAAATGAAACTGCACAGAACATATATTAGTAGCTTGACAGCACACCTAAAAGTTCTAGAACAAAATAAAGCAAATACCCCCAAGAAGGATAGATGGCAGGAAATAATCAAACTCAGGGCTAAAATAAACCAAATAGATAAAAGCAAAAACAAAAACAAAACCCCCCCAAAAAACCAAACAAACATAAAGAACATGATAATCTCATTAGATGCTGAGAAACAATTTGAGAAAATTTGAAACTCCTTCATGTTAAAAGTCTTAAAAAACATTCACAACCCATGCCTAAATATAATAAAAGCAGTATACAAGAAACCAGTAGCCCCATCAAACTAGATGGAGAAAAACTTGAAGCATTCCCTCTGAAATCAGGGACTAGACAAGGCTGTGTACTGTCTCCTTACTTATTCAATGTAATATTCAAAGTTTTAGGCAGAGCAATCAGAAAACAAAAGATGGTCAAAGGAATCCAAATTGGAAAGTAAGAAATGAAAGTATCTCTATTTGCAGATGATATGATAGTATACTTAAGTGATCCCAAAAGTTCCACCAGAGAACTGCTAAGCCTGATAAAGAAATTCAGCAATGTGGGTGTGTATAAACCTAACTCAAACAAAATCAGTAGCCTTCCTCTATTCAAAATCTGGGAAAGAAATTATGGAAATGACACCATTCAGAATAGTCACAAATAAAATAAAATATTTCATTGTGACTCTAACCAAGCAAATGAATTATTTATTTGATAAAAATTTCAAGTCTCTGAAGAAGAAATTGAAGATCTCAGAAGATGGGAAGACCTCCCAGTGCTCATGGATTGACAGGATTAATATTTTAAAATTTCCATTTTGCCAAAATCTATCTACAGAGACAATGAAATACACATCAAAATTCCAACTCAATTCTTCATGGAATTTGAAAGAGCAATTTGCAAATCATTTGGAATAAGAAAAAAACCCAGGATAGCAAAAACTATCCTCAATAATAAAAGACCTTCTGGAGGAATGAGCATCCCTAATCTAAAGCTGTATTACAGAGCAATATTTTAAAAAAAAAGTATAGTATTGGTACAGAGACAGGCAGGTAGATCAATAGAATAGAATTGAAGAACCAGAAATGAACCCACACACCTATTGTCACTTGATATTTGACAAAGGGTATTTCCATCCAGTGGAAAATAGATAGCATTTTCAATGAATCTTTCTGCTTCAACTGGAGGTCAGCATGTAGATGAATGCAAACCGATCCATTCTTATCGCTGCAAACATTCCCGTGGAATAACAGATACCTATGGAATATTTTCTCTCATTTTCAAGTTGCTGGAGATTCTGAACTTTGGGGGATTTCATTTCAGAAAAAGAAACAATGATCATTCCAGGGGAGATATCACTGAAATTCCCAAACCCATAACCCACAGACAATGATGGGCCTCATGAGTTTTTCTACATCTAGGAATTGTTAGCTGCCTATCATCCCCATGGAAGAGGCCTAGGCTCATGAGATTCTTCTCTTTTTGTTCTGAATATCTTCCATCGCCCTTTATGAGTGAATGAGATTGTTTAAAGACTAAATCATCCTCTTTGCACTCTTACAACTCAGAAATATCCAAACGAGAGGAGGAGGAGGACGAGGAGGAAGAACAGGAGGAAGAGGAGGGAGAGGAGGAAGAATATGACGATGCCACAATAACAACAACAACAACAACAACAACAACAACAACAACAACAAAGCATGGATTAAGAGTAACATCACTAGGTCAGTTGTCAGCATTCTCTGTGCATGGGATAACCAAAAGAGTTTGTCATGATCTCAGAAGTTACTGGACTGGCAACCACAGAACTTCCATTGTATGCTGTGTCCCATTACATATCAAAAGTTGAAGTTTCTTCCTATGTTTTTCGTCTCCATAGTGGATTGCCCAAAATGATCATTTCACCCATGTCTGATCTGATGATTTTTAAATAATAATGCTGTTTTCTGGCTCTCTCTGAGAGTAGTCTATAGGCAATTATAGTGGCTAGAGGAGGGAGAGATTTTCCTCAATGGTTTGCTATGGGTAAGTTGCACAAGTTCCTGTGAGAAACCCTAATTAAAATAATTAACCCCCACAGAAAATGACAGAAAAGTAGAGGCAGAATAAAAGGAAAGGTGGAGAGAGAGAAAGAGTGTGACAGGAAGAATGGAGGGGAAGGGGAATGGATGGGATCAAATTATTAGCATGCATAAAATGCAAGATGATGAAATCTATTATTGTTTGACTCAATACCTAATAATAAAAATCTTTAAAAATATTCTAGGGCAGTCTTTTTTTTCCATTTTCAACTGTCAGAGCTAAGACTCTCATTTATAGTCCATGTTCCTATCCCCACTTCTATACATGGTGCTACAAAGCACTATGGTCAGAAAGCAGCTTTGATCTCTTGTGGTTAATTTCAGTTTCTTGAAGGATTATAACTTATGACATTCAGTATTCTAAGACTGATGACTGATTGTCTTGCCTGTACTATTGACTTATCTTCCCATGTGATCAATGAGACATGCTAGAATAGAATTCCCAATATTTTTCATGACACTAAATCATGTTGATTACTCTCCTACCATCTTTCAAATGCATCTCCTATCTTAGCTATATTGTATCTATTGGTTTACATGATTATGATTTATATGTGATCATTAGGGACAAAGAAGTGTTTCCCTACTGTAGATCACTCTCCAGTTTTTTGTCAGAAGTTTGATGTGATATTGGTGCTACCTCTTGACATACTCAGCCTACTTTCTGTTCACACTTGTGATCTTGGTTTCCAGTGATGGCCATGTAAGGCCTTGCTTGGACACATCTTGTGCTTTGTTATACTTCAGTATCTGTTGAGTAAACTATGTATATTCCATTCTCATTTCTGTGTTAACTGACTGACTTGACTTCCGTGAGTGTTGATGACACAAGTATGGGCAAACCAGTAAAGTAAGTCTTTTCTGAAATCCAGCCTGTAAAGTATCTTCTTGATTGTAAGTACATAGCAAATAACCTACATGCTAATGTCAAGATGATGGATAAAGCTACAGAAAAAGTGTAATGGAGATGATAAGAAAATGTATGCCAACTTGAGAGAGAATGTTCCACTTTTGTACTTTGGAGAACTGAAGATACAAGAGTATACAGATGGAACTAAACTGGACACAATGATAAAAGTCAAGCAATATTTTAAGAGCACAGTAGCAAGATTCTTCATAATTATTACACGTATATCCACTTAATCCAACACATGGTGTTGCAAAATAGAACAGAGCATTTGACTATGAGACAGTAGGAGGGAACACTTACTTGAGCTGGGACATACAGATATCTGCAGAAGGGAGGATATGTCTAAAGTGTGTTAATAGTATGAAACAAGTCATTTAGGAAATTAAAAAGACAAGAAAGGAATGGTTCATTTTGTGTGGCCTTTTGTTTGCTTTGAAATAATTATCAGAGATTCAAAAGTTCATTGGGAAGTGAAAAGGAGTGTGACTTGACAGGATGAGTGGATGAACCAGTGAGAGACAGCATTGACAATTGGCAGGGTTGAACTCATAAAGGCCCTATCAGCTCTAGAGATAGAGTGGAAAAGGAGCAAACAGGTTGTGTGGTTTAAATGGTAACTCCCTCATAGGCTTACCTATTTGAACATATGGACCACAACTACTGATGCTATACAGATGCTTGTGGAATTTCTAGGAGGTGGAGCATTGTTGGAAGTCGGTCACTAGGAAAGGGCGTCGAGACTTTGTAATCAGGCTTAATTTTCATTTTTTGTTCTTGGATTCCTGAATATAGATACATTGTGACCAACTACTTCTTACTCTTGCTGCATTCTATTCTATGTCTGCTGCCAGGCAGTTCCCAGTTTGATATATCATATCCTTCTGAAATAATGGACAAAATGAACTTTTTCTCCCCTAAGCTATTTGTTCAGGATACTTTTATCACATTTATCATAAGGTATCTAGGAAAGGGACAAGGAGAAAGTGCTATGTAGGGAAGAGAAAGAAGTTGATGAGATGTAGAATTAAAGAACCAAAATAAAATTTTAGTAGATTTTTAACATGTCTTCATTTTTTGCCTTAATAGGCTAAATGTTAGAGTATATGATTTTACAATTTCTCATGCCTTCATTGGGTACTGCAGTGGTTTGATTAAATATTTCTTTCTGTGATACTTAATTCCAGTGAAAAGTTAATGAGTTACAGATCATGGTGGTTGCACACCTTGGTTTGTGAGGGTATTTCAAGGATGGTTGGGTGAGCAAGGAACACCCAACCTGAATTTTGAAAAGACAGTTACTGGACTGACATCTCATGAAAGTGAAAATGAGAAATTGGGCTAAGAACCAGCATTCATCTCTCTGATTCCTGACCGTGGATGCAGAGTAACATAGCAGCATCATGTGTGGGCAACTGTGACAGACATCCCTGAGGAGATGCACTGGATCATCAAAATGTGAAACAAAATAAACAATACTTTCTTTAGTTGCTTCTGTTACATATTTTGTCACAAAAATTGGAAAAATTAACTGGTATACTTAGTGTTCTCCCAAATTCAGAGTTGCTATATATGATTCCTCTCTTTTATTCTTATATGTCTGTATCTTGAGCACCTGAAGTTCACTGCTACTCTGTTATTTAATTATAATCTCTTTGTTTCTAATATTTGCAGATATTTTCTTAATGATGCATGTCTTGCTGAATGCAAAATTCTACAAATACTTCTGTCCCTATGTAAGTAATAGATCTTAAAATAATCATAAGAATTTTACAAGTCCCCTGGGTTATAATATTTCTGACATGGAGTTTATGTTTAGTTAGCTGCTACATGCAGGAGATTAGCCAAGGAAAGATATCCATAAACAGTGGAAAGTCACACTGTACATTGAATGACATTTCTAGCATGGTCTTACAGACTTTGAGGAAAAATCATGAGCGGAATGCCCCAAGACTGGATTTTGCGTTTATTACATAGTCTGTTTTCAGACTGGGACTAAGATTCCTAGCATTGTGATTTATAGGGCTATTTAAGTACTTAAATGACTTCATGAAATACTTAGGCAAATAGATAGAACTAGAAAGTGTCATCCTGTGTGAGGTAACTTAATCACAAATAACACACATGGTATGCACTTACTGATAAGTGGATATTAGCACAAAAGCTTAGAATACCCACTATATAATCCACAGAGCACATGAAGCTCAAGATAAAGGAAGACCAACGTGTGAATGCTTCTATCCTTCTTAGAAGGAGAAACAAAATAATCACAGGAGGAAGTGAGAAGACAAAATGTGGAACAGAGACTGAAAGAAAGGCCATTCAGAATCTGCCCCACCTGGGGATCCATCCCATATACAGTCACCAAAATCAGACACTATTGTGGATGCCAAGAAGTGCCTGCTGAAAGGAGCCTGCTATAGCTGTCCTCTGAGAGGCTCTGATACAATTTAAGATGCTTGCAACTAATCATCAGACTGAGCACTGGGATACCTAGGAAGGAGTTAGAGAAAGGACTGAAGGAGCTCAAGATGTTTACAACCCCATGGGAAGAACAAAAATATCAACTAACCAGACATTCCAGAGCTCCCATGGACAAAACCACCAATCAAGGAGTACCCATGGAGTGACTCCTGGCTCTAGCCACATCTGTAGCAAAGAATGGCCTTGTCGAGCATCAATGGGAGAAGAGGCCCTAGGTCTTTTGAAGGCTTGATGCCCCAGTATTGGGGGATGCCAGGGAGGGGAGGCAGGAGGGAGCAGATGGGTAGGTGGGGGGCACCCTAATTGAAGGAGGGGGATGGAGGATAAGATAGGGGTTCTTTGGAGGGAAAGACGGAAAGGGGATTACATTTGAAATGTAAATAAAGCAAATATCCAACAAAAGAAAGGAAAATAGAAAAAAACTCTCTTTAAGTGCTGTTGTGTGAATGTATGCACATGTGTCTACCCAATTTATTTTAATATATAATGATATCAATAGAACAAAAGCAGAAGATCTAGTAGCAGTTTTGTGTATAATTTTGAACATTATCATTTTAATTTAGGCCGAAAACACGCTTACATTTTGCTGGGTTTTTGAGTAAATGAAATTTAATAAAATATATAGTTCTAATCCTTAAGTAACACGAATACTGCATGTATTAATTATTCCTACTTATTTTGTAAAGGTCTTTTCTTGGGGACGTGCAATAAGTACACACATACAGAAGAGTGAGGGATAGAGTGAAATGAGAGAAGAGAGAAAAGAGGACTAGATGACTTATGAAAAAAGCCATGTCAGACCAAAGTGACAACTGTATCAAAGTCCACCTTGGTGATGCAATGAGTTTTTGGGGGATGAGAAACAGGGGTTTCACTGGAGAGTACTTTAGAGCATTGCTGACACAAAAGCAGCTGCCTTACCAAAATACCCCACTTCAACATAGAAGGTGACTCACAAAAACAACACAGTTGAATGAAACTCTACAAGTCCAAAGATTTATCTCCTGTCATTGCTTCTTGGTCATCATTGCCTCCCTCTTAGCTTCCCGAAAGCTTGTGGGGTGGGGAGTGTCTAGACTAAGTCAAGTTTCCACCTTTCAAGATATGTGATGTTTCTTCCCTCCTACAGTACATGTTCCAGTTTGGGGAATCTGAACTTCTACAACGAGAATGTGATCATTTCACAGGAATTGGAAATGTACTGGGAGACGGTTGGGTAAGGTTTTAACGTGAAAACATGAGGACTTGAGTTTGAATGCCCGAAATTTACATAAAAGTCAGATGCTCTAATTTGTTTTCTGCTGCCCTAATAAAACACTTACCAAAACCAACTTCATGAGAAACGTGTGGATTCCATCTCATACATCCAGGTTATAGTTCATCATCTAGGGAAATTTGGAAGGAATATAGCAGGGGAAGCTGGAGGATTATGCTGAGGTAGCACATATAGATAAGTGTTGATTTTATGAGGACACACATTACATATTTGTAGTTGATGTAAAGCTACATAATGAGCGAACGGGAATTGAAAACAGAACAGTTTACCTTGGGAACACAGATGAAAAATACTCAATAAGATTTTTGCCAATCAAATGCAAGAATACATCCAAGAGATCACTCACCAAGAACTAGTAGGCTTCATCCCAGAGAAGTAAGGATTGTTGAACATAAGAAAAACAGTAAAGTAATGCATTATGAAAATGAAGCAAAGGCTGGGGATTTAGCTCAGTGGTAGAGCACTTGCCTAGCAATCACAAGGCCCTGGGTTCAGTCCCCAGCTCCGAAAAAAAAAAAAAAAAAAAAAAGAAAAGAAAATGAAGCAAAAAAAATTCTAAGGATCATTTCATTAGATAGTGAAAAGTCTTTTTTTTTTTAATTTTTTTTCATTTTATTAACTTGAGTATTTCTTATTTAAATTTGATTGTTATTCCCCTGCCCGGTTTCCTGGCCAACATCCCCCTAAACCTTCCCCTTTCCCTTCTCTATAGGTGTTCCCCTCCCCATCCACCCCCCCATTACCGCCCTGCCCCCAACCATCACTTTCACTGGGGGTTCAGTCTTGGCAGGAACAAGGGCTTCCCCTTCCACTGGTGCTCTTACTAGGATATTCATTGCTACCTATGCAGTTGGAGCACAGGGTCAGTCCATATATAGTCTTTGGGTAGTGGATTAGTCCCTGGAAGCTCTAGTTGGTTGGCATTGTTGTTCATATGCGGTCTCGAGCCCCTTGAAGGTCTTCCAGTCCTTTCTCTGATTCCTTCAATGAGGTCCTGTTCTCAGTTCAGTGGTTTGGTGCTGACATTCGCCTATGTATTTGCTATATTCTAGGTGTGTCTCTCAGGAGAGATCTACATCCAATTCCTGTCAGCCTGCATTTCTTTGCCTCATCCATCTTGTCTAATTGGGTGGCTGTATATGTATGGGCCACATGTGGGGCAGGCTCTGAATGGGTGTTCCTTCTGCCTCTGTTCTAAACTTTGCCTCCCTATTCCCTCCCAAGGGTATTCTTGTTCCTTTTTTGAAGAAGGAGTGAAGCATTCGCATTTTGGTCATCCTTCTTGAGTTTCAAGTCTTCTGTGCATCTAGGGTAAACCAAGCATTTGGGCTAATGACCACTTATCAATGAGTGCATACCATGTGTTTTTTTCTGTGAGTTTGTTACCTCACTCAGGATGATACTTTCCAGTTCCATCCATTTGCCTATGAATTTCATAAACTCATTGCTTTTGATAGCTGAGTAATATTCCATTGTGTAGATGTACTACATTTTCTGTATCCATTCCTCTGCTGAAGGGCATCTGGGTTTTTTCCAGCTCCTGGCTATTATAAATAAGGCTGCTATGAACATAGTGGAGCACGTGGCTTTGTTATATATTGGGACATCTTTTGGGTATATGCCCAAGAGAGGTATAGCTGGGTCCTCAGGTAGTGCAATGTCCAATTTTCAGAGGAACCTCCATACAGATTTCCAGAATGGTTGTACCAGTCTGCAATCCCACCAACAATGGAGGAGTGTTCCTCTTCCTCCACATACTTGCCAGCATCTGCTGTCACCTGAGTTTTTGATCTTAGCCATTCTCACTGGTGTGAGATGAAATCTCAGGTTTGTTTTGATTTGCATTTCCCTTTTGACTAAAGATGTTTAGGTGTTTCTCAGCCATTTGGTATTCCTCAGCTGGAAATTCTTTGTTTAGCTGAACTCCATTTTTTAATAGGGTTATTTGTCTCCCTGCGGTCTAACTTCTTGTGTTCTTTGTATACTTTGGATATAAGCCCTCTATCAGTTGTAGGATTGGCAAAGATCTTTCCCCAATCATTTGGTTGCCGTTTTGTCCTAACAACAGTGTCCTTTGATGAAAGAAGATTTGCAGTTTTATGAGATCCCCTTTGTTGATTCTTGATCTTAGAGCAGAAGCCATTGGTGTTTTATTCAGGAAATCTTCTTCAGTGCCCATGTGTTCGAGATGTTTCCCCACTTTTTCTTCTATTAGTTTGAGTGTATCTGGTTTGATGTGGAGGTCCTTGATCTACTTGGACTTAAGCTTTGTACAGGGTGATAAGCATGGATCGATCTGCATTCTTCTACATGTTGATCTCCAGTTGAATCAGCACCATTTGCTGAAAATGCTCTTTTTTCCATTGGATGGTTTAGGCTCCTTTGTCAAAAATCAAGTGACCATAGGTATGTGAATTCATTTCTAGGTCGTACATTGTATTCCACTGGTTTATCCATCTGTCTCTGTACCAATATCATGCAGTTTTTATCACTATTGCTCTGTAATACTGCTGGACTTCAGGGATAGTGATTCCCTCAGAAGCCCTTTTATTGTTGAGGATAGTTTTAGCTATCTTGGGTTTTTTGTTATTCTACATGAATTTGCAAATTGTTCTGTCTAACCCTCTGAAGAATTGGATTGGTGTTTTGATTGGGATTGCATTGAATCTGTAGATCGCTTTTGGTAAAATGGGCATTTTTAATACATTAATACTGCCAATCCATGAACATGGGAGATCTTTCTATCTTCTGAGATCTTCTTCAAATTCTTTCTTCAGAGGCTTGAAGTTCTTATCATACAAATATTTCTCTTGCTTGGTTAAAGTCACACTGAGGTATTTTATATTATTTGGGACTATTATGAAGGGTGTCGTTTCCCTAATTTCTTTCTAGACTTGTTTCTCTTTTGTGTAGAGGAAGGCTACTGATTTATTTGAGTTAATTTTATACCCAGCCACTTTGCTGAAGGTGTTTATCAGGTTTAGTAGTTCCCTGGTGGAGCTTTTGGGATCACTTAAATATGCTATCATGTCATCTGCAGATAGTGATATGTGAAAAGTCTTTAATAAATTCCACCACCCCTTCATGGTAAAAGAATTTACAAGATTAGTGGAAAAGGAACATATCTTGATTTACTTCAAGTCGATAGCTAACACCAAATTGAATGGATAGAAATGCCAACTAATTCCACCAATATAAGGAACAAGACATTCCACTCTGTTCATACTATTCAACATAGCACTTGAAGTTTTATCTATAGCAATAAGACAGCCAAATGAGATCAAGGGGACACAAATTGGAAAGGAAGAGTTGAAAGTATCATTAACTTTGGATGAAATGAGAGTACATTAGTGATCCTAAAAATTCTACTAGCTATCTCCGAGAGTTGATGAACACTTTTAGCACAGTAGTTGCATACAAGAATAATGTAAGTACTCAGGAGCCTTTCTATATAAAAATGGTAAACAGACTGAGGAAGAAAATGAGGAAACAATCACTCTTCACATGAGCCTCAAGATGTAGATAATGTCTATCCAAGTCAATGAAAGATTTCTATGCTTATAAGATTATAATCTTTGAAGGAAAAATGAAGAAGAGAACAGAAAATGGAAAGATCTCGATCCTCAGGGATTGGTAGGATTAACAGCAAAAATGGTTGTTTTTATCAAAAAAGTCTACCGACTGAATACAATCCCCATCAGAATTCCAACACAATTCTTTACAGACCAGGAAATGACAATTCTCAACTTCATAGAGAAAACCAAAATCCAAGAACGCAGGATATCTAGAATAATCCTGAATATGAAAAACAAAACAAAAAAGAACAACAACAAAAAGAACAACAAAAAATGTTGGAGGTATTACTTTCACTGATTTTCAAGTCATACTATAAAGCTACAGTGATAAAACCCACAAGGTATTGGCATAAAAACAGATACAACAACAAACAGAATTGAATTGTAGGCCCAGACATAAACTCACACCTAAGGACAGGGAAGCCAGAAATTATCATCTGTAAAGAAAATTCTTCAAAAAATAGATTTTGTCAAACTGGGTGTCTCCAGGTGGAAGGATGCAAATGATGCCATATTCATTTTCCTGCTCAAATCTCAAGTAAAAGTAGATCAACGACCTTACCATAAAACCAGAAACACTGAACTTGATAGAGGAGAAATTAGAAAATAGCCTTAAACACTTTGGCATATGACACAACATTCTGAACAGAACACCAATACTATATGCTATAAGATCATCAATTAAAAATATAGGGCTATTTCCAGGGCAGCCGGAGCTAGTTATACCCAGTCTTGAAAAAAAAATACAAATAAATAAATAAATAAGTAAATGAGTAAATACCTCAAAACAGATTTTGCATTTTACGTCAGAGTAGAAATAAATGTATTCTTCATTACAAATAGAAATCTTAATTTGCAAGGACTTAATACAGGACAAACAAACTTATTCTGTAAGTATTTCACAGATTTAACATTGTAAAAACTGGAACTTATTCTTCACTACAAACAAAACCCTCAACCTGGAAAGTATATTTTTATTGTTTTCTTTTCTCATTAACTTGTAATGTATATTGTTCCTGTTTTAGTCTCACAGGAAGAGAGAGGGTAATCAAAGAGCATTATGTTTATGTAAATAATTGTCAAAGAATAAGCTTAATAATAAGATGCTTGAAAACGTCTCCAAATGAAGAAAAAAATCATTAAAACAAAATATCAAACAACAAATACTAAAGATGGTGTTAGCCATTTTCTAACCTCATGATTGTGATTGCTGGGGAGTTTGTATGCTTTAGACACACAGCACCTTTACGTAGTGAAACTGTTTTTCTTTATTGTCTTTAATATCTTGTCCTTCATGCACTCAGACCTTTTCATGAAATAAACCAGGCTCACAGCACTTAATAAAATGTGGAACTGCACCACTAATGAATCCTGGCAGTCTTTTCTCATTATGTGCCTAATTTCCTTGGAGAGCACAAACCTTCGGGTGGGGTCTTCTCATTCTTAAATCATCTTCAATTGGCAGTGAAAGGGAATATGCTCCTTCTCTGTTGAGTTCAGAGAGTCTAGTCTTGCTAACAGATAGAGAAAAGATGAACTCTTCACAGGCCGCACTATCTAAAATTATACTTGTCTTTATAGCCTGGTACTTTGAGTTTTTGCTTAGGTTTCTTTGAGACTAAAACTCAAACCAAACAAAAGAGAGAGATTAGGGATGGCTTCCTGGTTTTCCTTCTTTTGAGACAAAAATGGCATCAATAACACTCCATTTATTCAAGGTCATTCAATATTCAGTTTCTGCACAGCAAGATAAAAGAGTGTGCCCCTGGCTTTCTCTTCCAGAATATATTAATATTAATAGTCTGAGTTAATAGGGATAAATGGCTGTCTGGAGCAGATCTGTAGCCTTGTTTCTCAGGCTCCTATTTGATTGGGGAGTCCTCCAAAATGTCTCTTTCTGGAGCTTTGTCCCCTCAATCATTCTACTGCTGTAATTGGAAATATGAGCCCAGAGATTCATTTTATTCATTAACAACTATTTTCCATGATGAATTTTTTTCCTCAGAGTGCCTCAAGTGGTAGTTTTGTAGAAATAACAAATTTTCCAATTTTGCCTTTTTTCAGAATCTGCATATACTATGCCTTTGGACAGGGGTTTACATGGAACACAGATGTTGAAATCATGCATCCAGCTGTGTTACTTGCCACCTTATTTCCTTGAGACAATGTCACTGATTAAATTTGAAGCTCAGCTGGCAGTTAGCAAGGCCAGTGATCCTCTTTTGTCTGTGCCCCAAATCTCATGCTTGGCTTTTCATATTGTTGCTAGGGATTAAATCAGATCTTTTTGCTGACACAACAGGAACTTTTCCATACTGAACTACTTTTCCATGCCTAAATCATGCTATTTTATTAATATGTTTTTTGTGTAAAGGAAAACACAGAGAACTACATCAATGGCATAAATCATTTATTGAACTGAAGTCCCCATGTTCTATGGTAAAGCATCCAATAGAGTCAGTTTTGCTGACTATCCTTGCCAGTTTTCTGCAGGAGCCAACAGCTCATAGTGAACTGTTTTTATGATGAGTTAAAGAGATAAAGAAACATTTAGCCTTAGTCTGCTGGATCTGTTGTTACCAGACTTTCTCCATACTTTATTCTTGGGTACTTTTCAATATTTTGTAATTATTCCCTAAAAAGCAAGATATTAAAGGGTCTTCTGCAGGTCTGCTTCAGACCCTATAATTAGTACTGAAGTTAGTGAAATGCCAATATCCATCTTAGCTTCAATCATGTGAAGTCACATGTGTGGGAGAGTTTTGAAATTCCAGGGATAGCAGTATGCGTCATGTTTTTTTTTTTTTCCTATCCGTTTCTGCTCAACAAACCCACGAGTAGTTCCAATGTCTTGAACTACAAACCTCTGAAGGCCTCCAATGGGACATGTTGCTCCATTTTGAGAACTAATCTTTGTGAAAGCAGCACTTACAACACCATTGTCTTAGTTAGGGTTTTCATTACTGTGAAGAGACACCATGACCTAGGTGAATATTTTAAAGGACAGCATTTAATTGGGGCTTGCTTTACAGGCTCAGGGGTTCAATCCATTATCATCAAAGCATAAAGCATGGTCCTGGAGGAGTTGAAATTGTGATATCTTATTTCAAAGGCAAGCAGGAGATGACTGGTTCCTACCTGGCTAGAAAGAGGGTCTCAAAGCCCATGCCCACAGGGACACATTTCCTCCAACAAGGCCACATCTCATGATAGTACCACTTCCAATTTGCCAAATATATTCAAACCACATTCTACTCCCTTGTTAGAATAGGACATTTCAAATACATGACTCTAGAGAGGTCATACCTAGGCACAGCACAATGCAAAATACATTTTTCCAACTTTACAGTCCCCATAGTCTATAAGAGTTTCTCCAATGTTAGGAGTTCAAAGTTCAATGTTTCTTCTGAGATTAGGTAATCTCTAAACTGTAATCCCTTAAAAATCAAAAACAAAAAGAAGACCACATACTCCCAATATCATGCAGAATATACATTCTCATTCCAAAATGTCATGGTAAGAAAACACTGGATGAAACAAGATGAAAATCAACCTGAGCAAACTCCAAACTCTGCATCTCCATGTCTGGTGTCAAAGCCAAAGCAATCGTCAGATTTCTGAGTCTTTCCATCCTTGTTCACTTCTATTGCCAGATCCTGCATTTAACAGCAAGAAACTTCTTCGTTCTCTGTTCTTCCATTCCCTGTTTCAAACTTCCTTCAGCAGTTTGCCTACATCTCTGGTATCTCTAATATCTTGTGGCATCCAAGACAACTTAACCTTTACAGCATCTTGTTCGAATGTCTAGGATCCACACATGATTTTCTGGGCTCCTCCAAAGGGTTTTGCCACTTCTCTAGCTCTCTAGCACTCTAAGCTCTTATTGACTCTAATTCCCTGATGCTCTTCTTGGTGATCATCCCATGGTTCTGGAATCTCCAATGTCCTGGGGTCTTCACCTACAATCAGGTTTCACCAGTAGTCTCTCATAGACTCTCGTCATGATGCTAAGCCTCAACTTATTTTCATGGTCCCTTCATTCCTGAGACCTCAACTGTTACTAAGGCTGTTCCTTCAACAGTGGCCATCCCTACACTCTCACAGTGCCAAGCCTCATGTGATCTCATGACCCCTTCATACATTTAAAGCCAATACTACCTTGGTGATTCTTACACATTACAAGTCCAGCTGCAGCAGGAGATACAACCTTGAACATCTCTGCAACACAGCTTCTTTGTACTCCAATTAGATGGAAACAGCATGGAAATCTGGGGCAAGTCTCTTCACAAGTGAGTGTATGCTTTGAATCAGCATCCTATATATGGTGCAGTTTCTCCCACAGACAGGATCTATGGGTTCAGGAATCAAGAGGTGGAAAAGCGCATTCACTACCACTCCTAGTAGCCCACTAAATGTTGTCTCTGCAACCCTAAATTCTGCTGGGCAAGAAGTTTGGAGAGAATGCTAGCAAGTAACTGCAAGCAGTTGCGTAGAAAAAGGAAACTTTCCTTCTTTCACTGACCTTATGTATGCCTCCAGCAGAAAATATTTCCCAGATTAAAGTGTGTACCACAACATCTGGATCTATGGTATTCTTTACTTGAAACTTGATCTGTCTCAGGCTGACCTTGATCAGAGATCTGATTTCCTCTCTCTCCTGGGATTAAAGGCATGTACCACCTTTCTCCAACTAAGCTTTTCATGGTGACTATCTTTCTAGATTCATATCAAAAGCATGTGTTTTTCAGCCTCAAGATCTGAAAATCCACTATAAGATATGGGCAATATATCTTGATATTGACAGACATATCTTCAGTGACATAAACAGAATATATTTTTGAAAAACTTTAAGCACTAAAATTTCAATAACTGGAAACCAATTACACATTAAGTCAAAAATAGGTTATCATTGTGTTATTATCATCTGCAATACTCCCTGTCAGTGTTTTTATACAACAAACTTATATTCAATACACTTCCTGAATAGAATGCAATCATTTTTGCTTGATTGACTGCTGTATTTTCTGTGATGAGAAACTTGAATGTGAGTGCCAGGGAGCACTGGTAACTATATTTGGATTCCTAAACATTCTTTATTTGTCATTAGATATATCTGATTCTGAAATTTTAAAATATATTCCAGTTGCATTAGCTTTATTATATATGACTTTTATTTCATCCTACTTCAAATTCTTCCAGCAAAGAAGTGACACATGAAGAAATAAGTAATAATGTATGCTTCAAGTATAAATATGACAATAAAAAGTTTACAAATCCTCAAAAATTCTCATTGCTAGAATTTGAAAATTGGCAGAAAGCTCAATAGAGTAATAAGAGTTTTCCTTTAAGTTTCTATAAGAAAACATTCAGTACGTTTCTGCAAACGACAGAACAAAAGGAAAAAGAGAAGTCAAATGGAAAATGAGAGTAAAAAGGATTGGTAAGGAAAGAAATGCAGAGGTGGTAGGTAGGTTTAGTCCTTGCCCGCTATGACACAGAAAAGTAAGGAGGAGAGCCAATGGGATAATAGATGCATAGTGACACTAGTATAGTCAAGAATAGATTGTGGTGCATTTATTTGAGAGTGTTTGTGTGTATGTATATTGTGTACAGGCATACTCACTTCTGTATGCAGGTTCAATGTACCAAATGTGTACTTGCAGAAGACAAAGGTTCATGTCAGTTTTCTTCTTCAATTATTTCTCCAGCTTATGATTTTCAATACTTTGTTGGTTCTACTAATTTTTGAAATTCTGTTCATATATTGTCTGTGTAGACTTTTGTGAGTAAGAGTGTGTGTGTGTGTGTGTGTGTGTGTGTGTGTGTGTGTGTGCTTGTTCTTGCGCGTTCAAATTCTACAAAGCACATGTGAAAGTCTGGGAACAACTAGCATGAGTTGGTTCTCTTCTGTCATCTCTCTGTCTAACAACTGACCTTTCACCTGGGTAATCTTTCCAGCTGTCTACCTTATTGTTTTGAATTTGTCTCTCAGGGGAGATTCTGGAGCTTAACTAAATCTGCAATACTGGCTAACCAGCAAGATTCAGAAATCCCGTTTGTGTGTCTTCTCAACCCTGTCTCTCATAAAATAGAAAAACAACACCACAAGTTTAGATTTTTCATATGGGTGATAAAGATAAGAACTCAGGTTCTTACATTTTCACAGTACACTTTACCAAGTCATCTCTCAGTTTTTAAACAAGTTTCTTCTATTGTGAAATATTAGATCTATAGAAATACTAGGCTGAAGCCTATATGTTCTCTAGTAGGAGACATCTCAAGCTGCAGATAAAAAGGCAAAACCCAGGAATATAAAATGAATTGTCTTTATCAACATTTCTTGGATCTTTTTCATTATCACCTTTTCTCTTCCCTCATTCCAGCCCAGCATTAGTAGTTGAACTCTTGTCCATCTTCATGTTAACCTTTAAGACATTCTCAATGTAGAAATGAGTAAACCTAATTACTACCAATATTAGTTATTTTTTATTGATGTAAGAAAATATCCGATGAAAGAAGCTGAGAGGACTGAGTGAGCCAGACTCAGGCTGACACCATGACAGGCTGAAAACCAACAGTTTTGGAGAATAGCCCAAATTTATGTTTCCAAGAACTGGAAAAGACTGAAAACAGTCAATTCCAGGAAAAAATACCACTTGCTGGCAGCCAATCAGGAAGATGCCTTATCACCTAGTCTGAGCCAACCTCGTGGGCAACCAATCAGAAGCTGTAAAAGCTGACCCACCAGCTAGCCTGAGACAAGTATAATTAAGAAGCAAAAGTCCCCAAATCCCTCAGTGTTTTAACCAATCACAAAGGCAGCCATACTCCTGGAGATAGAGCTAATCAGTAATAGGAATGAAAGATAAAAGTCACGCATTCCTACCCTAACAGACTTAAAATTGACCCTGAAATTTCCATACCTTTGTCTTCCATTCTGATGAATGGTAGATCCCCCGCCCTGCTGGCATGTTATCTACAAAATAAACACTCTTTCCTGTTGCATATTATTTGAGTGTGGGGTATTCTTCCCAAATCATAGCCTCTTATAAAACTTGATGAATAAAAGGTTTATTTTGCCTCTCACTTTGAAGACATTATCTATTTAACAGGGAGGACATGACTACAAACTGTGTGAAACTCATCTTAACATTGCATTACAAGCAGAGAAATGAATGCTGTGCTCAGCTCAACTTTCTCCTTTTTATTTTATTCATGACTGCAGCACATTGAATGGTGCAGTCCACATTCAGAGTATTCTCACCTTAGTTAGGACAGTCATAATTCTCCCTTAGAGTCGTTGTCTGGGATTTGTTTCCTAAGTGACTCTAGATCCTGTCATATTGACAATTAATATTAATGAATACATAATCATCCCTCAGTATTTGTGTATCTCAAATTTTGCTAGCATAATTTCAACATGAATTAAAAACATTATGAAATGAGTAGAGCTGTTCTATACCATGTTGAAATTAGATAACAGCCGAGTCACAGAGACAGATTTGATTTATTTTTTCACATCTTCATCACATACTTTTGCCTTTCCTGTGTGGAGATATAGCAGAAGACATTCCTAAAGGAGAGGTATTGCAAAGGATGAGAGATGTCATATAATAAGCAGTGTTTTAGGAATTTTGCTTTATAACACAGAAGTATGATCTCCATCATAAACATCTCATGTGTTTATTGTGTTTTGTGAATTCAGTAAGTTCCCAATAGGATTCGCAAGAAAAAAGTGTACTATTCCAGATACAGCAATATTTTAAAGAACTGAAAAACTGTTTCTTTGTGAATTCAGGTAGTTCCCATTAGCTGGCTCTAGTAATATGTGTACTTTGAAAGATTTATCAAATTTCGTGAGCCAAATATTAGTAACTTGGTGAATTCAGCTAGTTCCCAATAGGCCGCAATAGTAACAAGAGGACACTTCGGGATATAGAAAAATTTTCACGAATGGAAACGTAATTTCATGGCAAATTCAGTGAGTTCCCAATAGGAGATGCTTGTATGAGTGTACTTTTCAAGATATAGCAACATTTTAACCAACGGAATCTAAGTATCATGGTGAATTCAGTAGGTTCCCAGTAGGATTTGCATGTAATAAGGGTGCTATTCAACATACAGCAACATTTTAATGAACTGAAACACTGTTTCTTTGTGAATTCAGGTAGTTCACTATAGCAGGCTCTAGTAATATGTGTACTTCTAAAGATTTTTCAAAATTTATTGAACCGAATCTAAGTAACTTGGTGAATTCAGTTAGTTCCCAATAGGCCGGAATAGTAAGAAGTGGACAGAGCGGGATATAGAAAAAATTTCACGAATCAAATCAAAATTTTAGGCGAATTCAGTGATTTCCCAATGGGACATGCTTATATGAGTGTACTTTAAAAGATATAGCAACAATTTAATTAATGGAATGTAAATATCATGGTGAATTCAGTGGGTTCCAAATAGGATTCGCATGTAGTAAGGGTACTATTCAAGATACAGCAACATTTTTTTGGGTTCTTTTTTTTCAGAGCTGGGGACAGAACCCAGGGTCTTGCACTTCCTAGGCAATCGCTCTACCACTGAGACAAATCCCCAACCCCATACAGCAACATTTTAAAGAACTGTAACACTGTTTCTTTCTTGAATTGAGGTAGTTCCCATTAGCAGGCTCTAGTAATATGTGTACTTTTAAAGATTTATCAAAAATTCGTGAGCCGAATCTAGGTAACTTGATGAATTCAGTTAGTTCCCAATAGGCCGCAATAATAACAAGTGGACTGTTCAGGATATAGAAAAATTTTCATGAATGGAATCAAAATTTCTAGGCTAATTCAGTGATTTCCCTATGGGACATGCTTGTATGGATGTACTTTTCAAGATATAGCAACATTTAAACAAACGGAATCTAAGTATCATGGTGAATTCAGTAGGTTCCCAACAGGATTCGCATGTACTGAGAATGCTATTCAAGATACAGCAATATATTTAGGAACTGAAACACTGTTTCTTAGTGAATTCAGGTAGTTCCCATTAGCAGGCTCTAGTAATATGTGTACTTTTAAAGATTTATCAAATTTTCGTTACCCGAATCTAAGTAACATGGTGAATTCAGGTAGTTCCCTATAGGCCGCATTAGTAACAAGGGGACAGTTGGGGATAAAGAAATATTTTCACCAATGTAATCATAATTTCTGGACTAATTCAGTGAGTTCCCAATGGGACATGCTTCTATGAGTGTACTTTTCAAGATATAGCAACATTTTAACGAACGGAATGTTAATATCATGGTGAATACAGTGGGTTCCCAATAGGATTCACATGTATTAAGGGTACTATTCAAGATACAGCAACATTTTAATGAACTGAAACTCTGTTTCTTTGTGAATTCAGATAGTTCCCATTAGCAGGCTCTAGTAATATATGTTCTTTAAAAGATTTATCAAATTTTGTGATCGAATCTAAGTATCTTGGTGAATTCAGTAGTTCCCAAGAGGCCGCAATATTAACAAGTGGACAGTTCGGGATATAGAAAAATTTTCACAAACGGAATCAAAATTTCTAGGCGAATTCAGTGAGTTCCCAATGGGACATGCTTGTGCGAGTGTACTTTTCAAGATATATCAACATTTTAACGAACGGAATCTAAGTATCATGGTGAATTCAGTAGGTTCCCAATAGGATTCACATGTAATAAGGGTACTACTAGGATACAGCAACTTTTTAACGACTGAAACATTGTTTCTTTGTGAATTTAGGTAGTTCCCATTAGCAGGCTCTAGTAATATGTGTACTTTTAAAGATTTATTATAATTACCAGAGCCGAATATAAGTAACTTCGTAAATTCATTTAGTTTCCACGAGGCTGCAATAGTAATAAGTGGACCGTTCGAGATAATGAAAAATTTTCACGAATGGAGTCAAAATTTCTAGGTGAATTCTGTGAGTTCCCAACGGGACATGCTTGTATGAGTGTGCTTTTCAAGATATTGCATCATGTTAGCGAACAGAATCTAAGTATCATGGTGAATTCAGAAGGTTCCCAAAAGGATTTTCATGTAATAAGGGTACTATTCAAGATACAGCAACATTTTAAAGAACTGAAACACTGTTTCATTGTGAATTCAGGTAGTTCCCATTAGCAGGCTCTAGTAATATGTGTACTTTTAAAGATTTATCAAAATTTCTTGAGCCGAATGTAAGTAACTTGGAGAATTCAGTTAGTTAACAATAGGCCTCAATAGTAATAAGTGGACTGTTTGGGATATAGAAGAATTTTCACGGAATTTTCAAAATTTCTAGGTGTATTACGTCACTTCCCAATGGGACATGCTTGTATGAGTCTACTTTTCAAGATATAGCAACATTTTAACGAATGGAATCTAAGTATCATTTTCAATACAGTAGGATCCCAATACGATTCGCATGTTATAAGTGTACTATTCAAGATACAGCAACATTTTACCGAACTGAAACACTGTTTCTTTGTGAATTCAGGTAGTTCCCATTAGCAGGCTCTAGTAATATGTGTACTTTTAAAGATTTATCAAAATACCGAGATCCGAATCTAAGTAAGTTGGTGAATTTGGTTAGTTCGCAATAGGCCGCAATAGTAATAAGTGGACTCTTCGGGATATAGAAAAATTTTCAGCAATGGAATCATAATTACTAGGGGAATTTTGTGGGTTTCCAATGGGACATGCTTGTGTAAGTATGCTTTTCAAGATATAGCAACATTTAAACGAACGGAATCTAAGTATCATGGTGAATTCAGTAGTTCCCAGTAGGATTCGCATGGAATAAGGGTACTATTCAAGATACAGCAACATTTTAACGAACTGAAACACTGTTTCTTTGTGAATTCATTTAGTTCCCATTATCAGGCTCTAGTAATATGTGTACTTTTAAAGATTTATCAAAATTTCCTGAGCCGATTGTAAGTAACTTGGTGAATTCAGTTATTTCCCAATAGGCCGCAATAGTAACAAGTGGACTGTTCGGGATATAGAAAAATTTTCAGGAATGGATTCAAAATTTCTAGGCGAATTCAGTGAGTTCCCAATGGGACATGCTTGTATGAGTGTACTTTTCAAGATATTGCACATTTTAACAAACGGAATCTAAATATTATTTTTAATACAGTAGGTTCCCAATAGGATTCGCATGAAATAAGGGTACTATTCAAGATACAGCAACATTTTTCCTTTTTTTTTTTATTAACTTGAGTATTTCTTATATACATTTCAAGTGTTATTCCCTTTCCCGGTTTCCGGGCAAACATCCCCCTCGCCCCTCCCATCCTCATGGGTGTTCCCCTCACAACCCTCCCCCCATTGCCGCTCTCCCCAAAACAGTCTAGTATACTGGGGGTTCAGTCTTAGCAGGACCCAGGGCTTCCCCTTCCACTGGTGCTCTTACTAAGATATTCATTGCTACCTATGAGGTCAGAGTCCAGGGTCAGTCCATAGTACAGCAACATTTTAACGAACTGAAACACGGTTTTTTGTGAATTCTGGTAGTTTCCATTAGCAGGCTCCAGTAATATGTGTACTTTTAAAGATTTATCAAAAATATCATGATCTCAATCTAAGTAACTTGGTGAATTTGATTTGTTCCCAATAGGCCGCAATATTAATAAGTGGACTGTTCGGTATATAGAAAAATTTTCAGGAATGGAATCAAAATTTCTAGGGGAATTCTGAGAGTTCCCAATGGGACATGCTTGTATGAGTGTACTTCTCAAGATATAGCAAGATTTTAACGAATGGAATCTAAGTATCATGGTGAATTCAGTTGTTTCCCAATGGGATTTGCATGTAGTAAGGGTATTATTTAAGATACAGCAACATGTTAAAGAACTGAAACACTGTTTCTTTGTGAATTCAGGTAGTTCCCATTAGCAAGCTCTAGAAATATGTATTCTTTAAAGATTTATCAGATTTCGTGAGCCGAATCTAAGTAACTTGGTGAATTCAGTTAATTCCCAGTAGGCCGCAATAGTAACAAGTGGACTGTTCGGGATATAGAAGAATTTTCACGAATGGAATCAAAATTTCTAGGTGAATTCAGTTAGTTCCATATGGGACATGCTTGTATGAGTGTACTTTTCAAGATATAGCAACATTTTAACTTACAGAATCTAAGTATCATGGTGAATTAAGTGGGTTCCTAACTGGATTCGCATGTAATGAGGGTACTATTCAGATACAGCAACATTTTAAAGAACTGAAACACTGTTTCTTTGTGAGTTCAGGTAGTTCTCATTAGCAGGATCTAGTAATATGTGTACTTTTAACGATTTATCAAAATTTCGTGAACAGAATCTAATTAACTTGGGGAATTCAGTTACTTCCCAATTGGCCGCAATAGTAACAAGAGGACAGTTTGGGATATAGAAAAAATTTCCCGAATTGAATCCTAATTTCTAGGCGAATTCAGTGAGTTCCCAATAGTACATGCTTGTATGAGTGTAGTTTTCAAGATATAGCAATATTTTCACGAACGGAATCTAAGTATCATGGTGAATTCAGTAGGTTCCCAAAAGGATTCGCATGCAATAAGGGTGCTATTCAAGATACAGCAACATTTTAACAGACTGAATCACTGCTTCTTTGTGAATTCAGGTAGTTCTCTATAGCAGGATCTAGTAATATGTGTTCTTTTAAAGATTGTTCAAAATTTCGTGAGCCCATTCTAAGTAACTTGGTGAATTCAGTTAGTTCCCAATAGGCCGCAATAGTAACAAGTGGGCTGTTCGTGACATAGAAAAATTTTCACGAATGGAATCAAAATTTCTAGGCGGATTCACTGAGTTCCCAATATGACATGCTTGTATGAGTGTACTTTTCAAGATATAGCAACTTTTAACGAACAGAATCTAAGTATAATTGTGAATTCAGGGGGTTCCCAATAGGATTCGCATGTATTAAGGGTACTGTTCAAGATACAGCAATATTTAATGAACTGAAACACTGTTTCTTTGAGAACTCAGGTAGTTCCCATTAGCAGTCTCTAGTAGTATGTGTACTTTTAAAGATTTATCAATTTTTGTGAGCCGAATCTAAGTAACCTGGTGAATTCAATTAGTTCCCAGTAGGCCGCAATAGTAACGAGGGGACAGTTAAGGATATAGAAAAATTTTCAGGAATGGAATCAAAATTCCTAGGCGAATTCAGTGAGTCCCCAATGGGACATGCTTGTATGAGTATACATTTCAAGATATAGCAACCTTTTAACTAACGAAATCTAAGTATCATTTTGAATACAGTAGGTTCCCAATAGGATTCGCATGAATTAAGGGTACTATTCAAGATACAGCAACATTTTAACGAACTGAAACACTGTTTCTTTGTGAATTCAGGTAGATCCCATTAGCAGGCTCTATTAATATGTGTACTTTTAAAGATTTATCAAAATATCTTGATCGGAATCTAAGTAAGTTTGTGAATTTGGTTAGTTCCCAATAGTCCGCAACAGTAATGAGTGGACTGTTGGGGATATAGAAAAATTTTCAGGAATGGAATCAAAATTTCTAGGCGAATTCAGTGAGTTCCCAATTGGACATGCTTGTATGAGTGTACTTTTCAAGATATAGCAACATTTTAACGAACGGAATCTAAGTATAATTTTTAATACAGTAGGTTCCCAGTAGGATTCGCATGAAATAAGTGTACTATTCAATATACAGCAACATATTAAAGAACTGAAACACTGTTTCTTTGTGAATTCTGGTAGTTCCCATTAGCAGGCTCTAGAAATATGTGTACTTTTAAATATTTATCAAAATATCATGATCTGAGTCTAAGTACCTTGGTGAATTCGGTTAGTTCCCAATAGGCCGCAATAGTAATAAGTGGACATTTCGGGATATAGAAAAATTTTCAGGAATGGAATCACAATTTCTAGGGGAATTCTGAGAGTTTCCAATGGGACATGCTTGTATGAGTGTACATTTCAAGATATAGCAAGATTTTAACGAATGGAATCTAAGTATCATGGTGAATTCTGTAGGTTCCCAATAGGATTCGCATGTAATAAGGGTACTAATCAAGATAAAGCAACATTTTAAAGAACTGAAACACTGTTTCTCTGTGAATTCAGGTAGTTCCCATTAGCAGGCTCTAGTACTATGTGTACTTTTAAAGATTTAATTAAAATTTCCTGAGCTGAATATAAGTCATATAGTTAATTCTGTTAGTTCCCAGTAGGACACAATAGTAATAACTGGACTGTTCGGGATATAGAAAAATTATCACGAATGGAATCAAATTTCTAGGTGAATTCAATGAGTTCCCAATGGGACATGTGTGTATGAGTGTGCTTTTCAAGATATAGCAACAGTTTAACGAACGGAATCTAAGTATCATGGTGAATTTAGTGTGTTCCCAGTATGATTGGCATGTAATAAGGGTACTATTCAAGATAAAGCACATTTTAACGAACTGAAACACTGTTTCTTTGTGAATTCAGGTATTTCCCATTAGCAGGCTCTAGTTATAATGTACTTTTAAAGATATATCAAAATTTCCTGAGACGAATCTAAGTAACTTGGTGACTTCAGTTAGTTCTCAATAGGCCGCAATAGTAACAAGTGTACTGCTCAGGATATAGAAAAATTTTCAGGAATTGAATTCTAATTTCTAGGCGAATACAGAGTTCCAAATGGGACATGCATATATGAGTGTACTTTTCAAGATATACCAAGATTTTAACGAATGGAATCTAAGTGTCATGGTGAATTCTGTAGGTTCCCAATAGGATACACATGTAATAAGGGTACTAATCAAGATAAAGCAACATTTTAAAGAACTGAAACACTGTTTCTTTGTGAATTCAGGTAGTTCCCATTAGCAGTCCCTAGTAATATGTGTAATTTTAAAGATTTATCATAATTCTTTAGCAGTATGTAAGCAACTTGGTGAATTCGGTTAGTTCCCAGTAGGCCGTATTAGTAACAAGTGGACTGTTGGGGATATAGAAAAATTCTCACGAATGGAATCAAAATTTCGAGGCGAATTCAGTGAGTTCCGACTTGGACATGCTTGTATGAGTGTACTTTTCAAGATATAGCAACATTTTAACGAACAGAATCTAAGTATCATGGTGAATTCAGTGGGTTCCCAATAGGATTCGCATGTATTAAGGGTACTATTCAAGATACAGCAACATTTTAACGAACTGAAACACTGTTTCGTTGTGAATTCAGGAAGTTCCCATTAGCAGGGTCGAGTAATATGTGTACTTTTAAAGATTTATCAAAATATCGTGAGCCGAATCTAAGTAACTTCTTGAATTCAGTTAGTTCCCTAAAGTCCAAAATAGTAACAAGTGGACTGTTCTGGATGTAGAAAAATTTACCGGAATGGAATCAAAATTTCTAGGCGAATTCAGTGAGTTCCCAATGGGACATGCTTTTATTATTGTACTTTTCAAGATATTTCAACATTTTAACGAACGGAATCTAAATATCATGGTGAATTCAGTAGGTTCCCAATAGTATTCGAATGTAATAAGGATACTATTCAAGATACAGCAATATGTTAATGGACTGAAACACTGTTTCTTTGTGAATTCTGGTAGTTCCCATTAGCAGGCTCTAGTAATATGAGTACTTTTAAAGATTTTTCAAAATTTTGTGAGTCGAATCTCAGTAACTTAGCGAATTCAGTTAGCTCCCAATAGGCTGCAATACTAACAAGTGGACTCTTTGGAATATAGAAAAATTTTCAGGATTGGAATCAAAATTTCTAGTCGAATTCAGTGAGTTCCCAATGGGACATGCTTGTATGAGTGTACTTTTCAAGATATAGCAAGATTTTAACGAACGTAATCTAAGTATCATTTTGAATTCAGTAGGTTCCCAATAGGATTCGCATGTAATGAGGGTACTATTCAAGATACAGCAACATTTTAACGAGCTGAAACACTGTTTCTTGGTGAATTCAGGTAGTTCCCATTAGCAGGCTCTAGTAATATGTGTACTTTTAAAGATTTGTCAAATTTCTTGAGCCGAATCTAAGTATCCTGGTGAATTCAGTTAGTTCCCAATAGGCCGCAATAGTAACAAGTGGACTGTTCACAATATTTACAAATTTTCACGAAGGGAATCAAAATTTCTAGGCGATTTTAATGAGAACCTCATATGACACGCTTGCATGAGTGCACTTTTCAAGATATAGCAACATTTTAACGAAGAGAATCTGAGTATCATGGTGAATTTAGTGCGTTCCTAATTGGATTCGCATGTAATAAGGGTACTATTCAAGATACAGCAACATTTTAATGAACTGAAAAACTGTTTCTTTGAGAATTCACGTAGTTCCCTATAGCAGGCTCTAGTAATATGTGTACTTTTAAAGACTTATAAAAATTCCGTGTGCCGAATCTAATTAACTTGGTGAATTCAGTTTGTTCCCAATAGGCCGCAATAGTAACAAGTGGACTGTTCGGGATATAGAAAAATTTTCACGAATGGAATCAAAATTTCTAGCTGAATTAAGTGACTTTCCAATGGGACATGCTTGTATGAGTGTACTTTTCAAGATATAGCAACATTTTAACGAACGGAATCTAAGTATCATGGCGAATTCAGTAGGTTTCCAAAAGAATTCGCAAGTAATAAGGGTGCTATTCAAGATACAGCAACATGTTAACGGACTGAATCACTGCTTCTTTGTGAATATTGGTAGTACTCATTAGGAGGCTCTAGCAATATGTGTACTTTTAAAGATTTATCAAAATTTTGTGAGCCGAATCTAAGTAACTTGGTGAATTCAGTTAGTTCCCAATAGGCCGCAATAGTAACAAGTGGACTGTTCGAGATATAGAAAAATTTTCACAAATGGAATCAAAATTTCTACGGGAATTCAGTGAGTTCCCAATGGGACATGCTTGTATGAATGTACTTTTCAAGATATAGCAAGATTTTAACGAACGTAATCTAAGTATCATTTTTAATAGAGTAGGTTCCCAGTAGGATTCGCATGAAATAAGGGTACTATTCAAGATACAGCAACATTTTAAAGAACGGAAACACTGTTTCTTTGTGAATTCTGGTAGTTCCCATTAGCAGGCTCTAGAAATATGTGTACTTTTAAAGATTTATCAAAATATCATGATCTGAGTCTAAGTAACTTGAATTTGTTTAGTTCCCAATAGGCTGCAATAGTAATAAGTGGACAGTTCGGGATATAGAAAAATTTTCAGGAATGGAATCACAATTTCTAGGGGAATTCTCAGAGTTCCCAATGGGACATGCTTGTATGACTGTACTTTTCAAGATATAGCAAGATTTTAACGAATGGAATCTAAGTATCATGGTCATTTCTGTAGGTTCCCAATAGGATTCGCACATAATAAGGGTATGAATCAAGATAAAGCAACATTTTAAAGAACTGAAACACTGTTTCTCTGTGAATTCAGGTAATTCCCATTAGCAGGCTCTAGTAATATGCGTACTTTTAAAGATTTAATTAAAATTTCCTGAGCCAAATATAAGTCATATAGTGAATTCTATAAGTTCCCAGTAGGACGCAATAGTAATAACTGGACTGTTCGGGTTATAGAAAATTTTCACGAATGGAATCAAATTTCTAGGCGCATTCAGTGAGTTCCCAATGGGACATGTGTGTATGAGTGTGCTTTTCAAGATATAGCAACATTTTAACGAACAGAATCTAAGTATCATGGTGAATTTAGTGTGTTCCCAGTATGATTGGCATGTAATAAGGGTGCTATTCATGATACAGCAACATATTAACGAACTGAAACAATGTTTCTTTGTGAATTCAGGTAGTTCCCATTAGCAGGCTCTAGTTATATCTGTACTTTTAAAGATTTATCAAAATTTACTGAGCCAAATCTAAGTAATTTGGTGAATTCAGTTAGTTCCCAATAGGCCGCAATAGTAACAAGTGGACTGTTCCGAATATAGAAAAATTTTCATGAATGGAATCAAAATTTCTAGGCGAATTCAGTGAGTTCCCAATGGGACATGGTTGTATCAGTGTACTTTTCAAGATATAGCACCATTTTAATAAACGGAATCTAAGTACCATTTTGAATACAGTAGGTTCCCAATTGATTCGCATGTAATGAGGGTACTTTTCAAGATACAGCAACATTTTAACGAACTGAAACACTGTTTCTTTGTGAATTCAGGTAGTTCCCATTAGCAGGCTCTAGTAATATGTGTACTTTTAATGATTTATCAAAATATCGTGAGCCAACTCTAAATAACTTGGTGAATTTGGTTAGTTAGCAATAGACCGCAATAGTAATAATTAGACAGTTCGGGATATAGAAAAATTTTCGCAAATTGAATTATAATTTCTAGGCGAATTCATAGTTTCCAATAGTACATGCTTGTATGAGTGTAGTTTTCAAGATATAGCAACATTTTTACGAGCGGACTCTAAGTATCATTGTGAATTCAGTAGGTTCCCAAAAGGATTCGCATGTAATAAGGGTGCTATTAAAGATACAGCAACTTTTTAACGGACTGAATCACTGCTTCTTTGTGAATTCAGGTAGTTCCCTATAGCAGGCTCTAGAAATATTTGTAATTTTAAAGATTGTTCAAAATTTCGTGAGCCGAATCTAAGTAACTTGGTGAATTCAGTTAGTTCCCAATAGGCCGCAATAGTAACAAGTGGACTGTTCGGGATATAGAAAAATTTTCACGAATGGAATCAAAATTTCTACGCGAATTCAGTGAGTTCCCAGTGGGACATGGTTCTATGAGTGTGCTTTTCAAGATATAGCAACATTTTAACGAACGGAATCTAGTATCATGGTGAATTCACTAGGTTCCCAATAGGATTGGCATGCAATAAGGTTACTATTCAAGATACAGCAACATTATCAAGAACTGAAACACTGTTTCTTTGTGAATTCAGGTAGTTTCCACTAGCAGGCTTTAGTAATATGTGTAATATTAAAGATTTATCAAAATATCGTGAGCAGAATCTAAGTAACTTGGTGAATTCAGTAAGTTCCCAATAGGCTGCAATAGTATCAGGTGGACTGTTTGGGATATAGAAAAATTTTCAGGAATGGAATCAAAATTTCTAGGCGAATTCAATGAGTTCCCAACGGGACATGCTTGTATGAGTGGGCTTTTCAAGATATAGCAACATTTTAATGAACTGAAACACTGTTTCTTTGTGAATTCAGGTAGTTCCCATTAGCAGGCTCTAGTTATATCTGTACTTTTAAAGATTTATCAAAATTTCGTGAGCTGAATCTAAGTAACTTGGTGATTTCAGTTAGTTCCCAATAGGCCACAATAGTAACAAGTGGACTGTTCTGGATATAGAAAAATTTTCATGAATGAAATCAAAATTTCTAGGCGAATTCAGTGAGTTCCCAATGGGACATGCTTGTATCAGTGTACTTTTCAAGATATAGCACCATTTTAATAAACGGAATCTAAGTACCATTTTGAATACAGTAGGTTCCCAATTGATTCGAATGTAATGAGGTTACTATTCAAGATACAGCAACATTTTAACGAACTGAAACACTGTTTCATTGTGAATTCAGGTAGCTCCCATTAGCAGGCTCTAATAATATGTGTACTTTGAATGATTTATCAAAATATCGTGAGCTGACTCTAAATAACATGGTGAATTTGGTTAGTTACCATTAGGCTGCAATAGTAATAAGTGGACAGTTCGGGATATAAAAAAAATTTCAGGAATGGAATACATTTTTCTAGGCGAATTCAGTGAGTTCCCAATGGGACATGCTTTTATGAGTGTGCTTTTCAAGATATAGCAACATTTTAAGGAACGGAATCTAAGTATCATTGTAAATTCACTAAGTTCCCAATAGGATTGGCATGTAGTAAGGGTACTATTCAAGATACAGCAACATTTTAACGAACTGAAACACTGTTTCTCTGTGAATTCTGGTAGTTCCCATTAGCAGGCTCTAGAAATATGTGTTCTTTTAAAGATTTATCAGATTTCGTGAGCAGAATCTAAGTAACTTGGTGAATTCAGTTAGTTCCCAATAGGCCATATTAGTAACTGGAGGACTCTTCGGGATATAGAAGAATTTTCAAGAATGGAATCAAAATTTCTAGGCGAATTCAGTGAGTTCCATATGGGACATGCTTGTATGAGTGTACTTTTCAAGATATAGGAACATATTAACGTACAGAATCTGAGTATAATGGTGAATTCAGTGGGTTCCCAATAGGATTCGCATGTATTAAGGGTACTATTCAAGATACAGCAACATTTTAATGAACTGAAACATTGTATCTTTGTGAATTTAGGTAGTTCCCATTAGCAGGCTCTAGTAATATGTGTACTTTAAAAGATTTACTTAATTACCTGAGCCGAATCTAAGTAACATGGTGAATCCAGTTAGTTCCCAATAGTCTGCAATAGTAGTCAGTGGACTGTTCGGGATATAGAAAAATTTTCATGAGTGGAATCAAAATTTTAGGCGAATTCATTGAGTTCCCAATGGACATGCTTGTATGAGTGTGCTTTTCAAGATATAGCATCATGTTAACGAAAGGATTCTAAGTATCATGGTGAATTCACTATGTTCCCAATAGGATTGGCATGTAATAAGGGTACTATTCACGATACAGCAACATTTTCACGAACTGATACACTGTTTCTTTGTGAATTGCCATAGTTCCCATTAGCAGGCTTTAGTAATATGTGTAATAGTAAATATTTATCAAAATATCGTGAGCCGAATCTAAGTAACTTGGTGAATTCAATTAGTTCCCAATAGGCCGCAATAGTAACAAGTGGACTGTTCGGGATATAGAAAAATTTTCACGATTTGAATCCTAATTTCTAGGCAAATTCAGAGTTCCCAAGAGTACATGCTTGTATGAGTGTAGTTTTCAAGATATGGCAACATTTTAACGAGGGGTATCTAAGTATCATGGTGAATTCAGTAGGTTCCCAAAAGGATTCGCATGTAATAAGGGTGCTATTCAAGATACAGCAACATTTTAACGGACTGAATCACTGTTTCTTTGTGAATTCAGGTAGTTCCCTAAAGCAGGCTCTAGTAATATTTGTACTTTTAAAGATTGTTCAAAATTTCGTGGGCCGAATCTAAGTAACTTGGTGAAATCATTTAGTTCCCAATAGGCCGCAATAGTAACAAGTGGACTCTTCGGGATATAGAAAAATTTTCACGAATGGAATCAAAATTTCTAGGCGAATTCAGTGAGTTCCCAATATGACATGCTTGTATGAGTGTACTTTTCAAGATATAGCAAGATTTTAATGAATAGAATCTAAGTATGATGATGAATTACGTGGGTTCCCAATAGGATTCGCATGTATTAAGGGTACTATTCAAGATACAGCAATATTTTAATGAACTGAAACACTGTTTCTTTGTGAATTCAGGTAGTTTCCATTAGCAGCCTCTAGTAATATGTGTACTTTTAAAGATTTATCAAAATATCGTGAGCCGAATCTAAGTAACTTAGTGAATTCAGTTAGTTCCAAATAGGCAGCAATAGTAACAAGTGGACAGTTCGGGATAACGGAAAATTTTCACGAATGGAATCAAATTTCTTGATAAATTCAATGAGTCCCCAATGGGACATGGTTGTATGAGTATACATTTCAAGATATAGCAACATTTTAACGAACGGAATCTAAGTATCATTTTGAATACAGTAGGTTCCCAATAGGATTCGCATGAAATAAGGGTACTATTTAAGGTACAGCAATATTTTCACGAACTGAAATACTGTTTCTTTGTGAATTCTGGTAGTTCACATAAGCAGGCTCTAGTAATATGTGTACTTTTAAAGATTTATCAAAATATCATGATCTGAATATAAGTAACTTGGTGAATTTGGTTAGTTCCCAATAGGCCGCAATAGTAATAAGTGGACAGTTCGGGATATAGAAAAATTTTCAGGAATGGAATCACAATTTCTAAGGAGAATTCAGAGAGTTCCCAATGGGACATGCTTGTATGAGTGTACTTTTCAAGATATAGCAAGATTTTAACAAATGGAATCTAAGTGTCATGGTGAATTCTCTAGGTTCCCAATAGGATATGCATGTAATAAGTGTACTAATCAAGATAAAGCAACATTTTAAAGAACTGAAACACTGTTTCTTTGTGAATTCAGGTAGTTCCCATTAGTAGTCCCTAGTATTATGTGTACTTTTAAAGATTTTTCAAAATTTCGTGAGTCGAATCTCAGTAACTTGGTGAATTCAGTTAGTTCCCAATAGGCCACAATAGTAACAAGTGGACTCTTTGGAATATAGAAAAATTTTCACGAATGGAATCCAAATTTCTAGTCGAATTCAGTGAGTTCCAATGGGACATGCTTGTATGAATGTAATTTTCATGATATAGCAACATTTTAACGAACAAAATCTAAGTATCATCATGAATTCAGCAGGTTCCCAATAGGATTCGCATGTAATAAGGGAACTATCAAGATACAGCATTATTTTAAACAACTGAAACACTGTTTATTTGTGAATTCAGGTAAAGGAGTCTCTAGTAATATGTGTACTTTTAAAGATTTATCAAAATTTCTTGAGCCGAATGTAAGTAACTTGGTGAATTCGGTTAGTTCCCAGTAGGCCACAATGGAAATAAGTGGAGTGTTCGGAATATAGAAAAATTTTCACGAATGGAATCGAAATTTCTACGTGAATTAAGTTACATCCCAATGGGACATGCTTGTATGAATGTACTTTTCAAGATATAGCAACATTTTATCGACCAGATTCTAAGTTTCAAGGTGAATTCCGTGGGTTTCTTATAGGATTCGGATGTAATAAGGGTACTATTCAAGATACAGCAACATTTTACCGAACTGAAACACTATTTTTTGTGAATTCAGGTAGTTCCCATTAGCAGGCTCTAGTAATATGTGTTCCTTAAAGATTTATCAAAATTTTGTGAGCCGAATATAAGTAACTTGGTGAATTCAGTTAGTTCCAAATAGGCCACAATAGTAACAAGTGGACTGTTCGGGATATAGAAAAATTTTCACGAATGGAATCAAAATATCTAGGCGAATTCAGTGAGTTCCCAATGGGACATGCTTGTATGAGTGTACTTTTCAAGATATAGCAACATTTTAACGAACGGAATCTAAGTATCATGGTGAATTCAGTGGGTTCCCAATAGGATTCACAGGTATTAAGGGTACTATTCAAGATACATCGACATTTTAACGAACTGAAACAGTGTTTCTTTGTGAATTCAGGTAGTTCCCATTTGCTGGCTCTAGTAATATGTGTACTTTTTTTTTTTTTACATTAAGTTCCATTTAATGTAATGTTTATACAACCACAATAAATGTGGAAATATATTCACCCACAAAAATGTTAGGGACACAAGCTTTCATAGTAAGTGTAATGAGATGAATAGACATATGTGCACTGTATATTCATATACATATATTTTCACAAAGGTGATTATTAATGACAAAAAACTATAAAGTCATGGAAGTTTAATTAACGGTAATTCAATTTTGCTCATTTGGAACTATTTGCATCATGAAAATTTTCTTGAATATAAAGAAAGAAAGTAACAGTATTCAATAATTTTGGGACTTATGCCTCATTTTAAATTGTTGTATCTGAAATCCTGAAATATATAAAGTTACTGCTTCATATTGCATAGAAAAAATATGCTCTCAGATTCAGTTGAAATTGCAGATTTGACCAGATCTATTATGCAACAATTTAATGTGTTAAGCATATAACCACATTCTATAACCTTTTTTTTTAAATTTATTTAATACTTAATAATAATTCTTTGGTTTCCGGGCAATCATCCCCCTCTCCCCTCCCCTTCCTTATGGGTGTTCCCCTCCCAACTCTCCCCCCATTGCAGCCCTCTCCCAACAGTCTACTTCACTGGGGGTTCAGTCTTAGCAGGACCCAGGGCTTCCCCTTCCACTGGTGCTCTTACTAGGATATTCATTGCTACCTATGAGGTCAGAGTCCAGGGTCAGTCCATGTATAGTCTTTAGGTAGTGGCTTAGTCACTGGAAGCTCTGGTTGCTTGGCATTGTTGTACATATGGGGTCTCGGGCCCCTTCAAGCTCTTCCAGTTCTTTCTTGATTCCTTCAACTGGGGTCCTATTCTCAGTTCAGTGGTTTGCTGCTTGCATTCGCCTCTGTATTTGCTATATTCTGGCTGTGTCTCTCAGGAGCGATCTACATCCGGCTCCTGTTGGTCTGCACTTCTTTGCTTCATCCATCTTGTCTAATTGGGTGGCTGTATATGTATGGGCCACATGTGGGGCAGGCTCTGAATGGGTGTTCCTTTAGTCTCTGTTTTAATCTTTGCCTCTCTCTTCCCTGCCAAGGGTATTCTTGTTCCCCTTTTAGAGAAGGAGTGAAGCATTCACATTTTGATCATCCGTCTTGAGTTTCATTTGTTCTAGGCATCTAGGGTAATTCAAGCATTTGGGCTAATAGCCACAAATCAGTGAGTGCATACCATGTACGTCTTTCTGTGATTGGGTTAGCTCACTCCGGATAATATTTTCCAATTCCAACCATTTGCCAACGAATTTCATAAAGTCGTTGCTTTTGATACCTGAGTAATATTCCATTGTGTAGATGTACCACATTTTCTGTATCCATTCCTCTGTTGAAGGGCATCTGGGTTTTTTCGAGCTTCTGTCTATTATAAATAAGGCTTCAATGAACATAGTGGAGCACGTGTCTTTTTTATATGTTGGGGCATCTTTTGGGTATATTCCCAAGAGAGGTATAGCTGGATCCTCAGGCAATTTAACGTCCAATTTTCTGAGGAACCTCCAGACTGATTTCCAGAATGGTTGTACCAGTCTACAACACCACCAACAATGGAGGAGTGTTCCTCTTTCTCCGCATCCTCCCCAGCATTTGCTGTCACCTGAGTTTTTGATCTTAGCCATTCTCACTGGTGTGAGGTGAAATCTCAGTGTTGTTTTGATTTGCATTTCCCTTATGACTAAAGATGTTGAACATTTCTTTAGGGGTTTCTCAGGCATTTGGCATTCCTCAGCTGTGAATTCTTTGTTTAGCTCTGAACCACATTTTTTTTTCTTTTTTTTTTTTTTTCAGAGCTGAGGATTGAACCCAGGGCCTTGCAGTTACTAGGCAAGTGCTCTACCACTGAGCTAAATCCTCAACCACTGAACCCCATTTTTTAATAGGGTTATTTGTCTCCCTGCGGTCTAACTTCTTGAGTTCTTTGTATATTTTGGATAATAGGCCTCTATCTTTTGTAGGATTGGTGAAGATCTTTTCCCAATCTTTTGATTGCCATTTTGTCCTAATCACAGTGTCCTTTGCCTTACAGAAGCTTTGCAGATTTATGAGATCCCATTTGTCGATTCTTGATCTTAGAGCATAAACCATTGGTGTTTTGTTCAGGAAATTTTTTTCCAGTGCCCATGTGTTCCAGATGCTTCCCTAGTTTTTCTTCTATTAGTTTGAGTGTGTCTGGTTTGATGTTGAGGTCCTTGATCCACTTTGACTTAAGCTTTGTACAGGGTGATAAGCATGGATCGATCTGCATTCTTCTACATGTTGACCTCCAGTTGAACCAGCACCATTTTCTGAAAATGCTATCTTTTTTCCATTTGATGGTTTTGGCTCCTTTGTCAAAAATCAAGTGACCATAGGTGTGTGGGTTCATTTCTGGGTCTTCAATTCTATTCCATTGGTCTATCTGTCTGTCTCTGTACCAATACCATGCAGTTTTTATCACTATTGCTCTGTAATACTGCTTGAGTTCAGGGATAGTGATTCCCCCTGAAGTCCTTCTATTGTTGAGGATAGTTTTAGCTATCCTGGGTTTTTTGTTACTCCAGATGAATTTGCAAATTGTTCTGTCTAACTCTTTGAAGAATGGGATTGTTATTTTGATGTGGATTGCATTGAATCTGTAGATCGCTTTTGGTAAAATGGCCATTTTTACTATATTAATCCTGCCAATCCATGAGCATGGGAGATCTTTCCATCTTCTGGGGTCTTCTTCAATTTCTTTCTTCAGTGTCTTGAAGTTCTTATTGTACAGATCTTTTACTTGCTTGGTTAAAATCACACCGAGGTACTTTATATTATTTGGGTCTATTATGAAGGGTGTCGTTTCTCTAATTTCTTTCTCGGCTTGTTTCTCTTTTGTGTAGAGGAAGGCTACTGATTTATTTGAGTTAATTTTATACCCAGCCACTTTGCTGAAGTTGATTTTCAGCTTTAGTAGTTCTCTGGTGGAACTTTTGTGATCACTTATATATACTATCATATCATCTGCAAATAGTGATATTTTGACTTCTTCTTTTCCAATCTGTATCCCCTTGACCTCCTTTTGTTGTCTGCTCTGGCTACAACTTCAAGAACTATATTGAATAAGTAGGGAGAGAGTGGGCAGCCTTGTCTAGGCCATGATTTTAGTGGGATTGCTTCAAGTTTCTCTCCATTTAGTTTAATGTTAGCAACTGGTTTGCTGTATATGGCTTTTACTATGTTTAGGTATGGGCCTTGAATTCCTATTCTTTCGAGGACTTTTATCATGAAGGGGTGTTGAATTTTGTCAAATGCTTTCTCAGCATCTAATGAAATGATCATGTGGTTTTGTTCTTTCAGTTTGTTTATATACTGGATCACGTTGATGGGTTTCCGTATATTAAACCATCCCTGCATGCCTGGGATGAAGCCTACTTCATCATGGTGGATGATTGTTGTGATGTGCTCTTGGATTCGATTTGTCAGAATTTTATTGAGTATTTTTTGCGTCGATATTCATAAGGGAAATTGATCTGTAGTTCTCTTTCTTTGTTGGGTCTTTGTGTGGTTTAGGTATAAGAGTAATTTTGGATTCATAGAAGGAATTCGGTAGTGCTCCATCTGTTTCAATTTTGTGGAATAGTTTGGATAATATTGGTATGAGGTCTTCTATGAAGGTCTGGTAGAATTCTGCACTAAACCCGTCTGGACCCGGGGTCTTTTTGGTTGGGAGACCTTTAATGACTGCTTCTATTTCCTTAGGAGTTATGGGGTTGTTTAACTGGTTTATCTGTTCCTGATTTAACTTCGGTACCTGGTATCTGTCTAGGAAATTGTCCATTTCCTGTAGATTTTCAAGTTTTGTTGAATATAGGCTTTTATAGTAAGATCTGATAATTTTTTGAATTTCCTCTGCATCTGTAGTTACGTCTCCCTTTTCATTTCTGATTTTGTTAATTTGGACACTCTCTCTGTGTCCTCTCGTTAGTCTGGCTAAGGGTTTATCTATCTTGTTGATTTTCTCAAAGAACCAACTTTTGGATCTGTTGATTCTTTCTATGGTCCTTTTTGTTTCTACTTGGTTGATTTCAGCTCTGAGTTTGATTATTTCCTGCCTTCTACTCCTCCTGGGTGTATTTGCTTCTTTTTGTTCTAGAGCTTTTAGGTGTGCTGTCAAGCTGCTGACATATGCTCTTTCTTGTTTCTTTCTGCAGGCACTCAGCTCTATGAGTTTTGCTCTTAGCACAGCTTTCATTGTGTCCCATAAGTTTGGGTATGTTGTACCTTCATTTTCATTAAATTCTAAAAAGTTTTTAATTTCTTTCTTTATTTCTTCCTTGACCAGGTTATCATTGAGTAGAGCATTGTTCAATTTCCACGTATATGTGGGCATTCTTCCCTTATTGTTATTGAAGACCAGTTTTAGGCCGTGGTGGTCCGATAGCACGCATGGGATTATTTCTATCTTTCTGTACCTATTGAGGCCCATTTTTTGACCAATTATATGGTCAATTTTGGAAAAAGAACCAAGAGGAGCTGAGAAGAATGTATATCCTTTTGCTTTAGGATAGAATGTTCTATAAATATCTGTTAAGTCCATTTGGCTCATGGCTTCTCTTAGTCTGTCTACGTCTCTGTTAATTTCTGGTTCCATGATCTGTCCATTGATGAGAGTGGGGTGTTGAAATCTCCTACTATTATTGTGTGAGGTGCAGTGTGTGTTTTGAGCTTTAGTAAGGTTTCTTTTACGTATGTAGGTGCCCTTGTATTTGTGGCATAGTTATTTAGGATTGAGAGTTCATCTTGGTGGATTTTTCCTTTGATGAATATGAAGTGTCCTTCCTTATCTTTTTTGATGACTTTTAGTTGAAAATTGATTTTATGTGATATTAGAATGGCTAGTCCAGCCTGCTTCTTCCAAGCATTTGCTTGAAAAGTTGTTTTCCAGCCTTTCACTCTGAGGTAGTGTCTATCTTTGTCTCTGAGGTGTGTTTCCTGTAGGCAGCAGAATGCAGGGTCCTCGTTGCATATCCAGTTTGTTAATCTATTTCTTTTTATTGGGGAGTAGAGGCCATTGATGTTGAGAGATATTAAGGAATAGTGATTATTGATTATATTCATGTTTGGATGTGAAGTTATGTTTGTGTGCTTTTCTTCTCTCTGTTTTGTTGCCAAGACGATTAGTTTCTTGCTTCTTCTAGGGTATAGCTTGCCTCCTTATGTTGGACTTTACCATTTAATATCCTTTGTAGTGCTGGGTTTGTAGAAAGATATTGTGTAAATTTGGTTTTGTCATGGAATATCTTGGTCTCTTCATCTATGTTTATTGAGAGTTTTGCAGGATACAGTAACCTGGGCTGGCATTTGTGTTCTCTTAGGGTCTATATGACATCAGTCCAGGATCTTCTGGCCTTCATAGTTTCTGGTGAAAAGTCTGGTGTGATTCTGATAGGTCTGCCTTTATATGTTACTTGACCTTTTTCTGTTACTGCTTTTAATATTCTTTCTTTATTTTATGGGTTTGGTGTTTTGACTATCATGTGACGGGAGGTGTTTCTTTTCTCGTCCAATCTATTTGGAGTTCTGTAGGCTTCTTTTATGCCTCTGGGTATCTCTTTTTTTAGGTTAGGGAAGTTTTCTTCTATGAATTTGTTGAAGATATTTACTGGTCCTTTGAGCTGGGAGTCTTCGCTCTCTCCAATACCTGTTATCCTTAGGTTTGATCTTCTCATTGAGTCCTGGATTTCCTGTATGTTTTGGACCAGTAGCTTTTTCTGCTTTACATTATCATTGACAGTTGAGTCAATGATTTCTATGGAATCTTGTGCTCCTGAGATTCTCTCTTCCATCTCTTGTATTCTTTTGGTGAAGCTTGTATCTACAGCTCCTTGTCTCTTCTTTTGGTTTTCTATATCCAGGGTTGTTTCCATGTGTTCTTTCTTGATTGCTTCTATTTCCATTTTTAATTCCTTCAAGTGTTTGATTGTGTTTTCCTGGAATTCTTTCAGGGATTTTTGTGTCTCCTCTCTATGGGCTTCTACTTGTATATTTATGTTTTCCTGGAATTCTTTCAGACATTTTTGCAATTCCTCTCTGCAGGCTTCTACTTGTTTATTAATGTTTTCCTGTGTTTCTCTAAGGGAGTTCTTCACGTCTTTCTTGAAGTCCTCCAGCATCATGATCAAATATGATTTTGAAACTAGATCTTGCTTTTCTGGTGTGTTTGGATATTCCATGTTTGTTTTGATGGTAGAATTGGGCTCCGATGGTGCCATGTAGTCTTGGTTTCTGTTGCTTGGGTTCCTGCGCTTGCTTCTCACCATCAGATTATCTCTAGTGTTACTTTCTTCTGTTATTTCTAACAGTGGGTAGACTGTCCTATAAGCCTGTGTGTCAGGAGTGCTGTAGACCTGTTTTCCTGTTTTCTTTCAGCCTGTTATGGGGACAGAGTGTTCTGCTTTTGGGCGTGTAGTTTTTCCTCTCTATAGGCCTTCAGCTGTTCCTGTGGGCCTGTGTCTTGAGTTCACCAGGCAGGTCACTTGTAGCAGAAAAGTTGGTCTTACCTGTGGTCCCGAGGCTCAAGTTCGCTCGCGGGGTGCTGCCCACGAGCTCACTGGGGCGGCAGCAACCAGGAAGATCTGCGCCACCGTTTCTGGGAGCTTCAGTGCACCAGGGTTCCAGATGGCGTTTGGTGTTTTCTTCTGGAATTATTAATGTGTGCAGAGTGCAGTCTCTTCTGGTTTCCCAGTCATGTCTGCCGCTCTGAAGGTTTAGCTCTCCCTCCCATGGGATTTGGGTGCAGAGAACTGTTTATCCGCTCTGTTTCTTCAGGTTCTGGCGGTATCTCACGCGCAGGGGTCCTGTCGCCCCTGGGCCCTCCCCTACAGGAACCCAGAGGCCTTATACAGTTTCCTCTTGGGCCAGGGATGTGGGCAGGGGTGGGCAGTTTTTGTGGTCTCTTCCACTCTGCAGCCTCAGGAGTGCCCACCTGACCAGGCGGTAAGGTCTCTCTCCCAAGGGGTCTGGCAGCAGAGAGCTGCTGCGGACCGGTATCCACGGGTAATATGTGTACTTTTAAAGATATTTCAAAATTTCTTGTGTGAAATCTCAGTAACTTGGTGAATTCAGTTAGTTCCCAATAGGCCGCAATAGTAACCAGTGGACTGTTCGGGACATAGAAAAATTTTCACGAATTGAATCAAAATTTCTAGGCGAATTCACTCAGTTCCCAATGGGACATGCTTCTATGAGTGTACTTTTCAAGATATAGCAACATTTTAACGAATGGAATCTAAGTATCACGGTGAATTCAGTGGGTTCCTAATAGGATTCGCATGTAATAAGGGTACTATTCAAGATACAGCAACATTTTAACGAACTGAAAAACTGTTTCTTTGTGAAATCAGGCAGTTCCTATTAGCAGGCTCTAGTAATATGTGAACTTTTAAAGATTTATCATAATTACCTGAGCCGAATCTAAGTAACTTGTTGAATTCAGTTACTTCCCAATAGGCTGCAATAGTAATAAGTGGACTGTTCGGGATGTAGAAAATTTTTCACGAATGGAATCAAAATTTCTAGGCAAATTCAGTGAGTTCCCAATGGGACATGCTTGTGTGAGTGTACTTTTCAAGATATAGCAACATTTTAACGTACAGAATCTAAGTATCATGGTGAATTCAGTAGGTTCCCAATAGGAATAGCATGTAATAAGGGTACTATACAAAATACAGCAACAATTTAACGAACTGGAACATTGTTTCTTTGTGAATTTAGGTAGTTCCCATAGCAGGTTCTAGTAATATGTGTACTTTTAAAGATTTATCATAATTACCTGAGCCGAATATAAAAACTTGTTGAATTCCGTTACTTCCCAATAGGCTGCAATAGTAACAGGTGGACTGTTCGGGATATAGAAAAACTTTCACGAATGGAATCAAAATTGAGAGGTGATTTTAATGAGTTCCCAATATGACATGCTGTATGAGTGGACTTTTCAAGATATAGCAACATTTTAACGAACAGATTCTCAGTATCATGGTGAATTCAGTGGGTTGCTAATAGGATTCGCATGTAATAAGGGTACTATTCAAGATACAGCAAGATTTTAATGGACTGAAACACTGTTTCTTTGTGAATTCAGGTAGTTCCCATTAACAGGCTCTAGTAATATGTGTACTTTTAAAGATTTACAAAATTTTGTGAGACAAATCTAAGTAACTTGGTGAATTCAGTTAGTTCCAAACAGGCCGCAATAGTAACAGGTGGACTGTTCGGGATATAGAAAAATTTTCAGGAATGGAATCAAAATTTCTAGGCAAATTCAGTGAGTTCCCAATGGGACATGCTTGTATGAGTGTACTTTTCAAGATATAGCAACATTTTAACGAACGAAATCTAAGTATCATTTTGAATACATTAGGCTCCCAATAGGATTCGCATGTAATAGGGGTACTATTAAAGATACAGCAAAATTTTAGCGAACTGAAACACTGTTTCTTTGTGAATTCAGGTAGTTCCCATTAGCAGGCTCTAGTAATTTGTGTACTTTTAAAGATTTATCAAAATATCAAGAGCCGAATCTAAGAAACTTGGTGAATTTCGTTAGTTCCCTATAAGGCACAATAGTAATAAGTGGACTGTTCGGGATATAGAAAAATTTTCCGGAATGTAATCAAAATTTCTAGACGAATTCAGTGAGTACCCAATGGGACATGCTTGCTTGAGTGTGCTTTTCAAGATATAGCAACAGTTTAAAGAACGGAATCTAGGTATCATGGTGAATTCAGTAGGTTCCCAATAGGATTCACATGTATTAAGGGTACTATTCAAGATACAGCAAGATTTTAATGAACTGAAACACTGTTTCTTTGTGAATTCAGGTAGTTTCCATTAAAGGCTCAAGTAATATGTGTACTGTTAAAGATTTATCAAAATTTCTTGAGCCGAATGTAAGTAACTCGATGAATTCGGTTAGTTCCCAGTAGGACGCAACAGTAATCAGTGGACTGTTCAGGATATAGAAAAATATTCACGACTGAAATCAAAATTTCTAGGTGAATTAAGTGACTTCCCAATGGGACATGCTTGTATGAGTGTACTTTCAAGATATAGCAACATTTTAATGACCAGATTCTAAGTATCATGGTGAATTTAGTGGGTTCCTTATAGGATTCACATGTAATAGGGTTACTACTCAAGTTACAGCAACATTTTATCCAACTGAAACACTATTTTTTTGTGAATTCAGGTAGTTCCCATTAACAGGCTCTAGTAATATGTGTACTTTTAAAGATTTATCAAAATATTGTGAGCCGAATCTAAGTAACTTGGTAATTTGTTTAGTTCCCAATAGGCCGCAATAGTAATAAGTGGACTCTTCGGGATATAGAAAAATTTTCAGGAATGGAATCAAAATTTCTACGGGAATTCAATGAGTTCACAATGGGACATGCTTGTATGAGTGTGCTTTTCAGGATATAGCAACTTCTTGACGAATGGAATCTAAGTATCATGGTGAATTCAGTGGTTACCAATAGGATTCGCATGTAATAAGGATACTGTTCAAGATACAGCAACATTTTAACGAACTGAAACACTGTTTCTTTCTGAATTCAGGTAGTTCCCATTAGCAGGCTCTAGTAATATGTGCACTTTAAAGATTTATCAAAATTTTCTGAGCCAAATGTAAGTAACTGGGTGAATACTGTTAGTTCCCAGTAGGCCGCAATAGTAATAACTGCAGTGTTCGGGATATAGAAAAATTTTCACGAATGGAATCAAAATTTCTAGGCGATTTTAATGAGAACCCAATATAATGTGCTTGTATGAGTGTACTTTTCAAGATATAGCAACATTTTAACATGGAGAATCTAAGTATCATGGTGAATTCAGATGGGTTCCTAATTGGATTCGCATGTAATAAGAGTACTATTCAAGATACAGCAACATTTTAACAAACTGAAACACTCTTTCTTTGTGAATTCTGGTAGTTCCCAATAGCAGGCTCCAGTAATATGTGTACATTTAAAGATTTATCAAAATATCGTGATCCAAATCTAAGTAACTTGGTGGTTTTGGTTAGTTCCCAGTAGGCCGCAATAGTAACAAGTGGACTGTTTTGGATATAGAAAAATTTTCAAGAATGGAATCAAAATATTAGGCGAATTCAGTGACTTCCCAATGGGACATGCTTGTATGAGTGTACTTTTCAAGGTATAGCAACATTTTAATGAATGGAATGTAAATATCATGGTGAGTTTAATAGGTTCCCAATAGGATTCTCATGTAATAAGGGTACTATTCAAGATGCAGCAACATTATAACGAAGTGAAATACTGTGTATTGTGAATTCAGGTAGTTCCCATTAGCAGGCTCTAGTAATATGTGTACTTTTAAAGATTTATTAAAATTTCGTGAGCCGAATGTAAGTAACTTGGTGAATTCACTTAGTTCCCAATAGGCTGCAATAGGATCAAGTGGACTGTTCGGGATATAGAAAAATTTTCACGAATGGAAACAAAATTTTAGACGAATTCAGTGAGTTCCCAATGGGACATGCTTGTATGAGTATACTTTTCCAGATATAGCAACATTTTCACGAACTGAAACACTGTTTCTTTGTGAATTCTGGTTGTTCCAATTAGCAGGCTCTAGTAATATGTGTACTTTTAAAGATTTTTCAAAATTTCGTGAGTTGAATATAAGTAACTTGGTGAATTCAGCTAGTTCCCAGTAGGCCGCACTAATAACAAGTGGACTGTTCGGGATATAGAAAAATTTTCACGAATGGAAACAAAATTTCTAGGCGAATTCAGTGAGTTCCCAATGGGACATGCTTGTATGAGTGTACTTTTCCGGATATAGCAACATTTTAACGTACAGAATCTAAGTATCACAGTGAATTCAGCAGGTTCCCAATAGGATTCGCATGTAATAAGGGTACTATTCAAGATCCAGCAACATTTTAACGAACTAAAACATTCTTTCTTTGTGAATTTACGTAGCTCCTATTAGCAGGCTCTAGTAATATGTGTACTTTTAAAGATTTATCATAATTACCTGCGCCGAATCTAAGTAACTTGGTGAATTTAGTTACTTCCCAATAGGCTGCAATAGTAATAAGTGGACTGTTCGGGATATTGAAAAATTTTCATGAATGGAATCAAAATTTCGAGGCGATTTTAATGAGTTCCCAATATGACATGCTCGTATGAGTGTACTTTTCAAGATATAGCAATATTTTAACGAACAGATTCTAAGTATCATGGTGAATTCATTGGGTTCCTAATAGGATTCGCATGTAATAAGTGTACTATTCAAGATACAGGAACATTTTAACGAAATTAAACACTTTTTTTGTGAATACAGGTAGTTCCCATTAGCAGGCTCTAGTAATATGTGTTCTTTTAAAGATTTATCAAAATATCGTGATCCAAATCTAAGTAACTTGGTGAATTTGGTTAGTTCCCAATAGGCCGCAATAGTAACAAGTGGATTGTTCTGAATACAGAAAAATTTTCAGAAACGGAATCAAAATTTCTCGGTGAATTCATTGAGTTCCCAGTGGGACATACTTGTATGAGTGTACTTTTCAAGATATAGCAACATTTTAACGAAGGGAATCTAAGCATCATGTTTAATTCAGTAGGTTCCAATACGATTGGCATGTAATAAGGGTACTATTCAAAATACAGCAACATTTTAACGAACTGAAACACTGGTTCTTTGTGAATTCAGGTAGTTCCCATTAGCAGGCTGTAGTAATATGTGTACTTTTAAAGATTTATTATAATTACGTGAGCCGAATCTAAGTAACTTGGTGAATTCAGTTAGTTCCCAATAGCCCGAAATAGTAATAAGTGGACTGTTGAGGATATAGAAAAATTTTCACGAATGGAATCAAAATTCTTAGCGAATTTAAGGAGTTCCCAATGGGACATACTTGTATGATTGCACTTTCAAGATATAGCAACAGTTTAATGAACGGAATCTAAGCATCATGGTGAACTCAGTAGGTTCCCAATAGGAGTCGCATATACTAAGATTACTATTCAAGATACAGCAACATTTTAACGAACTGAAACACTGGTTCTTTGTGAATTCAGGTAGTTCCCATTAGCAGGCTGTAGTAATATGTGTACTTTTAAAGATTTATTATAATTACGTGAGCCGAATCTAAGTAACTTGGTGAATTCAGTTAGTTCCCAATAGCCCGAAATAGTAATAAGTGGACTGTTGAGGATATCAAAAAATTTTCACGAATGGAATCAACATTCTTAGCGAATTTAAGGAGTTCCCAATGGGACATACTTGTATGATTGCACTTTCAAGATATAGCAACAGTTTAGTGAACGGAATCTAAGCATCATGGTGAATTCAGTAGGTTCCCAATAGGATTCGCATATAATAAGGTTACTATTCAAGATACAGCAACATTTTAACGAACTGAAACACTGGTTCTTTGTGAATTCAGGTAGTTTCCATTAGTAGGCTCTAGTAATATATGTACTTTTAAAGATTTATCAAAATTTCCTGAGCCGAATCTAAGTAACTTGGTGAATTCAGTTTGTTCCCAATAGGCCGCAATAGTAACAAGTGCACTGTTTCAAATATATAAAAATTTACACGAATGAATTAAAAAATTCTAGGCAAATTCAGTGAGTTCATATTGGGACATGCTTTATGCGTGTACTTTTCAAGATATAGCAGCATTTTAAGGAACGGAATCTAAGTATCATGGTGAATTCATTAGGTTCCCAATAGGATTCGCATGTATTAAGGGTACTATTCAAGATTCAGCAACATTTTAACGAAATTTTACACTGTGTCATTGTGAACTCAGGTAGTTCCCATTACCAGGCTAGTAATATGTGTCCTTTAAAAGATTTTTTAAAATTTCGTGAACCGAATCTAAGTAACTTGGTGAATTCAGTTAGTTCCCAATAGGCCGCAGCAGGAACAAGTGGATTACTCGGGATACAGAAAAATTTTCAGAAATGGAATCAAAATTTCTAGGCGAATTCAGTGTGTTCCCAATATTACATGCTTGTATGAGTGTAGTTTTCAAGATATAGCAATATTTTAATGAACGGAATCTAAATATCATGGTGATCAGTAGGTTCCCAATATGATTTGCATGTAATAAGGGTACTATTCAAGATACAGTAACATTTTAAAGAACTGAAACACTGTTTCTTTGTGAATTCTGGTAGTTCCCATTAGCAGGCTCTAGTAATATGTGTACTTTTAAAGATTTTTCAAAATTTCGTGAGTCGAATCTAAGTAACTTGGTGAATTCAGTTAGTTCCCAATAGGCCGCAATAGTAACAACTGGACTGTTCGGGATATAGTAAAATTTTCACGAATGGAATCAACATTTCTAGGCGAATTCAGTGAGTTCCCAATTGGACATGCTTGTATGAGTTTACTTTTCACGATACAGCAACATTTTAACGAACTGAAACACTGTTTCTTTGTGAATTCAGGTAGTTCCCTTTAGCATGTCTAGTAATATGTGTACTTTAAGATTCATCAAAATTTCGTGAACTGAATCTAATAACTTGGTGAATTCATTTAGTTCCCAATTGGCTGCAATAGTAACAAGTGGACTGTTTGGGATATAGAAAAATTTTCACGAATGGAATTTAGCGCATCTTATAGGGAACCTACTGAGTTCACCGTGATACTTAGATTTGTTTCGTGAAAATGATGCTATATCTTGAAAAATACACTTATACAAGCATGTCCCATTTGGAACTCACTGAATTCGCCTACAAATTTGATTCCATTTGTGAAAAGTTTTCTATATTCCGAAATGACCACTTTTTACTATCATGGCCTATTGGGAACTAACTGAATTCACCAAGCAAATGAGATTCGGCTATTGAAAATTTGATCAATCTTTAGAAGTACACTTCTTAGGAGAGCCTGCTACTCGGATCTACCTGAATTCACAGAGAAATATGTTTTAGTTCGTGAAAATGTTGCTGAATCTTGGATGGTACAAGCGCATTATTACAAGTGCATTATAACAAGCACATCCTACTGGGAATCTACTGAATTCACCATGATACTTAGACTCGGTCCGTCAAAATGTTGCTATATCTTGAAAAGTACACTTATACAAACATGTCCTATTGATAACTCAATGAATTCGCCTAGAAATTTTGATTCCATTTGTGAAAATTGTTTTATATCTCCAAAAGTCCACTTATTAATATTACGACCTATTGGAAACTAAGTGATTCTATCAAGTAACCTAGATTCGGCTCCCGAATTTCTGATAAATCTTTAAAAGTACACTTATTACTAGAGCCTGCTTAAGGAAACTACCTGAATTCATCAAGAAACTGTGTTTCAGTTCATTAAAATTTTGCTGTATTTGAATAGTACCCTTATTACAAGCGCATCCTTTTGGGAACCTACTGTATTCACCATGATACTTATATTCGGTTCGTGAAAATGATGCTATATCTTGAAACGTACACTTATACAAGCAAGTCCTATTGGAACTGAATAAATTTGCATAGAAATTTTGATTCCATTTGTGAAAATTTTTCTATATCACGAAAAGTTCACTTATTACGATTTCGGCCTAGTGGGAACTGAGTTCGCCAAATAACTCAGATTTGGCTCCTGAAAATTTTGATAAAAATTTAATGTACACTTCTTACTATACACTACTAATACGAACTACCTGAATTCACAAAGAAACCGTGTTTCCGTTCGTCAAAATTTTGTTGTATCTATATAGTACCCTTATTAGAAGCGCATCCTATTGGGAATTCACTGAATTCACCATGATACTTAGATTCGGTTCCTGAAAATGATGCTATATCTTGAAAAGTACACTTATACAAGCATGTCCCATTTGGAACTCACTGAATTCGCCTAGAAATTTTGATTCCATTTTTGTAAATTTTTCTACACACAAAAAAGAAGTCAAAATGAAAAGTTGAGATTCATGAAAGTTCCTTCTCTGTGATAATGCTCCGGCAGTTATGTTGTGAAGAAACTTGCAAACACTTTAGTCACAGGGCTAGAAAGAGACTGAGCTGAGTTCAGAGTCAAAATCTGCCTAACAATATCTCCCTTTAATCCTCTTTGATTCTGGAACTATGTCAGCCCAGTCCCTGTATTTGGAAGGAGGCTTGCCAGTGACAAAATCAAATAAGACTTTCTCTTTACTGAAAGAATAAAAAATACAGCCAAAAAGTTAGAAGTTTAGAAATGCTATCTCACCCCTAAGAATCCCTAAATACCTCAAATTCCAGACCCTGCTCTCCACCTGTAATAGGTAGAAGGTCACATTTCTTGAGCCTGCTCTCCCAGAACCTAGATAAAATGGCTGAAAGATAAGGCCCTTATATCCTGACCTAGTAAGGTTCTCCTTACTTGAGTGAGGGTCTCCCCACTCTGGGGGTCTTGCGTACTCAGTGGCTGACAATTCGATTGTCTCTGTCAGAGCTGATTCTCCAACTCAACTAAGCTAGTACCACATGTTTTGTTTGTTTAAAAACCCATTCTCTCAGTCCAGTGTTCATGATTGCCACATTTGAAATTTAAAATCAATCAACATTCCTGATCTGGTAAATTGTATAAACAACACCTCATATGAATTAGTTTTCAGAATTTTAAGTCTCACAAAGTTAAGGTTAGAAAGAGAAGGCCATCTTAATATGTCAAGGTTTAAACAATTAAAATAATTTTAGAAGTTTTTAAAGTACGTGAACACCTTGAATTTCACCTGGAGCCTTAGATTTTTTTTTTTAAATGTAACAGTAATAAGAGCCTACATTCACTAGAAGTTAAATCAAACAAAATTTCTTCGTTTATATTAACAAGGAATTGATTTTGTGTTAATCCATTTCTAAGCTCTTATCTATCTAATTTGTCATAATAAAGTATATCAAAACATTTAAAAAAGAATGTTATGACTATTCTATCTCCTGCAATAAATTTTTATATTCAAATACAAGTTCTTAAATGTTGTAGGATTCATTTTCTTTTCTGTGGTGGCACAAACATCTATGGTACAGTGTGTAGGCATCAGTTAACTAACTCATTCATACCCATCAAGATGCTCAACAACAATGGCTAATTTCTTTTCATCTATTTCTAGTTTTACTGTATGTTCTTATTTTATTAGATCTGCCCTTTTCTTTCTTCTTAAAGTATTCGTGTGTGTGTGTGTGTGTGTGTGTGTGTGTGTGTGTGTGTGTATTTGTGTGTGTGTGTTTCCGTTGTATGGGAGACCCTCACTCAAGTCTCGGGATGACACGGCCCCCCAAGAACTCACACAAAACTGTCTTTGCTTTAATCACATGAGGCTTATCCATAGGAACCAGTGCACTGGGGTTGAGACTCATATCCCACGCAGGGGCACAGGAGTTTGACCCCCAGTAGCTGGGAGAAGGGATATTTAAAGGAAGACGTCACAACCCAAGGGGGCAGGGATGCTGTCATTGGAAAATGTGGAGAATACCAGTGAAAAATCATGAGGAGAAGCTTCCTGTCTCTCAAGATTGCTTTTGAGATTGTAATCTAACTTTATGGTCAGCTAGTTCCTGGAAGAAGCCTCCTCTTCTCTTAGATAGGATCACCTATCTAAGAACCTTAAGCCCTTTTATCTGGATCCTGGGAGAGCAGGCTCAAGAAATGTGAACCCTTACTTACAGGCAGAGAGGTGGAATTTGAGGTATTTATGGCTCCTTATGGGTGAGGTAGCATTTTTAAGCTTTTTACTTTTTGGCTGCATTTTTAATTCTTTCACATGAATGCAAGTGTACGTGTTGAGATATCAGAATGACCTCAGATGTGGACACTGATTTCTTTGGTATTTGAGGCAGATATACTACAGGCCAGCTAACCAGTAAACTTGAAATTAGATTCTCTTCTCTCTACCTCCTACTTATCTTAACATTATTGTTATAGGCATGAGTATGATGGTGTCTGATTTAATGTGGGCTTTGAACTCAAGTTTTCATCTTGTCTAGTAAAGAAACACAGGACATCTGCCCCCATCTCTGCTCATCAAATCCGGTACTCTCCTGTCCCTGAACAGAGTAAAAGCAGTTAGTATTCTCTTCCTCCACACCATGACTTCCTGTTTGGAGGCAGAGCAATGCCTCTGCTTTTGAAGAGGACAGACAATAGGAAGCCCATCTTAATTACTATATAATGACACTCAATTTACAGCAATTAGAACCCAAGCTTAAGGCAGGGGGTAGGATGAGGATGGGGTAGGTGTCAGGTTAGCTGGAAAAGAAGCCTATTCTATTTAAAAAAGAAGTAAAAGTGGCCAAAGCCTGAGGGCACAATAGCTACAACTTCTCCCAGCAAGTTTGAAAACGTGCTGAAGAGAGTTTGTCCTGTAGCCATGAAGCCTAGGCAGATCAGAAACATAGAGCATTGAAAAGGCTTGGCCAGGTCTGCCATTACCAAACTAGTACTGGGATAAAAACAACACAATACACAAAATAAAAGCCATAGGCAGCTAAACTTGTGGGGCATTAAACTTAAAATTGGTAAAACAAAGTCCTTTGAGAGATGTTTTGAGATTAAAAACAAAAAATGTTTTCTATATTTGGGATGAGGGAAAGCGCAATGACACAGGGTGTCTGGATTTCATATGATCTTGCTTTGTTTATAAGCATGCAAATGGCTATATTTCAATCACTATAGTTCTCTATGTCCTCTTTCGGAGAAATCAGAATAAGGAAGATGTGGGAGATTAAGAAATTAAATACTAGATTAAAGATCATAAAACAGAGGTTGAAAGCATCTTTAATCAGAAGAATACAATCTGTAATTTACTATAGTAAAATCAAAATATGTAATTCCAGTTAGAATGGTTCCACGGGAGCTTGAGAAATTAGGATGGCAGCTCATAGGCATATAATATATTGAAATAAGAATACACATTCTGCTTATTAATCCTAAATAAAAGCAATGCCATACAATAGGTTGTGTTTTAATTTTATTTGGAAAATTTGATACAGTGTAACATTGGTAAATGTTACAATGGCTTTCTGCCTTGAGTTTTGAGGAGGATAATGCTGAGATTACACATTTATTAGAAATGAAGGCTATCTTAGATATACCTTTACAGATTAAAACTGATGATGCTTAGCAATATAGGTTCATTAAAATACAATTTCATGGGCATTATGGCATGAAGCCTATTCCAGATAAAGTTTACAATCCTACAGGTTAAGCCTTTATAAAAAGGCCTAACAATGTTTGGCCTTGTTGAAATTGGCATAAATAGAAGTCCTTCAAAAGTACCAAACACTCAGAGAATACGGCATTTAAACATAATTTTATTATTTAAGAAGTTTGTTGATATTGAACCTGAAAGATACCTGTTTGATATTAGTGTAGCCATTTCTTTTTTTTTTTTTCTCTCCATCTTTATTAACTTGGGTATTTCTTATTTACATTTCAGTTGTCATTCCCTTTCCTGGTTTCTGGGCCAACATCCCCCAAATCCTCCTACTTCCCTTCTATATGGGTGGTCCCTTCCCCATCTCCCAGTCATTACCACCCCCCCCACAATCACTTTAACTGTAGGTTCAGTCTAGGCAGGACCAAGGGCTTCCCCTACCACTGGTGCTCTTACAAGGCTATTCATTGCTACCTATGCGGTTGGAGGCCAGGTTCAGTCCATGTATAGTCTTTGGGTAGTGGCTTAGTCCCTGGAAGCTCTGGTTGGTTGGCATTGTTGTTCATATGGGGTCATGAGCCCCTTCAAGCTCTTCCAGTCCGTTCTCTGATTCCTTCAATGGGGGTCCCATTGTCAGTTCAGTGGTTTACTGCTGACATTCGCCTATGTATTTGCCATACTATGGCTGTGTCTCTCAGGAGAGGTCTACATCTGGTTCCTGTCAGACTGCACTTCTTTGCCTCATCCATCTTATCTAGTTTGGTGGCTGTATATGTATAGGCAACATGTGGGGCAGGCTCAGAATGGGTGTTCCTTCAGTCTCTATTCTAAACTTTGCCTGCCAAGGGTATTCTTGTTCCCCTTTTAAGGAGTGAAGTATTTGCATTTTGGCCATATTTCTTGAGATTCATGTCTTCTGTGCATCTAGGGTAAGTCGAGCATTTGGGCTAATATCGACTTATCAATGAGTATATATCATGTGTGTTTTTCTGTGAGTGGGTTACCTCACTCAGGCTGATATTTTCCAGTTCTATCCATTTGCCTATGAATTTTATAAAGTCATGGTTTTTGATAGCTGAGTAGTATTCCATTGTGTAAATATCCCACATTTTCTATATCCATTCCTCTGTTGAAGGGCATCTGGGTTCTTTCCAGCTTCTGGCTATAATAAATAAGGCTGCGATGAACATAGTGGAGTACATGTCTTTGTTATATGTTGGGGCATCTTTTGGGTACATGCCCAAGAGAGGTATAGTTGGGTCCTCAGGTAGTTTCCAATTTTCTGAGGAACCTCCAGACTGATCTCCAAAATGGTTGTACCAGTCTGCAATCCCACCAACAATGGAGGAGTGTTCCTCTTCCTCCACATCCTTGCATCATCTGCTGTCACTTGAGTTTTTGATCTTCGCCATTCTCACTGGTGTGAGGTGGAATCTCAGGGTTGTTTTGATTTGCATTTCCCTTATGACTAAAGATCTTGAACATTTCGTTAGGTGTTTCTCAGTCATTGGGCATTCCTCAGCTGTGAATTCTTTGTTTAGCTCTGAACCCCATTTTTAATAGGTTTATTTGTCTTCCTGCGGTCTAACTTCTTGCGTTCTTTGTATGTTTTGGATTTAAGCCCTCTACCGGTTGAAGGATTGGTACACATATTTTCCCCATCTGTTGTTTGACTTTTTTGTCCTTACAACACTGTCCTTTGCAGTTTTATGAGATCCCATTTGTCAATTCTTGATCTTAGAGCATAAGCCATTGGTGTAGTGTTCAGGAAATCTTCTCCAGTGCCCATGTGTTCAGGATTCTTCCCCACTTTCTCTTCTATAAGTTTGAGTGTATCTGGTTTGATGTGGAGGTCCTTGATCCACTTGGACTTAAGCTTTGTACAGGGTGATAAGAATGGATCAAGTGCAGCCATATCTTAAGAATGAGAATCTTTAAAGCTGTACCCCAGGACTCAATGAGAAGATCAAACCTAAGGATAATAGGTATAGAAGAGAGTGAAGACTCCCATCTCAAAGGACCAGTAAATATCTTCAACAAAATCATAGAAGAAAACTTCCCTAACCTAAAAAAAGAGATACCCATAGGCATACAAGAAGCCTACAGAACTCCAAATAGATTGGACCAGAAAAGAAACACCTCCCGTCACATAATAGTCAAAACACCAAACGCAAAAAAAAAAGAAAGAATATTAAAAGCAGTAAGGGAAAAAGGTCAAGTAACATATATAGGCAGACCTATCAGAATCACACCAGACTTTTCACCAGAAACTATGAAGGCCAGAAGATCCTGGACAGATGTCATACAGACCCTAAGAGAACACAAGTGCCAGCCCAGGTTACTGTATCCTGCAAAACTCTCAATTAACATAGATGGAGAAACCAAGATATTCCATGACAAAACCAAATTTACACAATATCTTTCTACAAATCCAGCACTACAAAGGATAATAAAGGGTAAAGACCAAAATAAGGAGGCAAGCTATACCCCAGAAGAAGCAGGAAACTAATCGTCTTGGCAACAAAACAGAGAGAAGAAAAGCACACAAACATAACCTCACATCCAAATATGAATATAACAGGAAGCAATAATCACTATTCCTTAATATCTCTCAACATCAATGGCCTCAACTCCCCAATAAAAAGACATAGATTAACAAACTGGATATGCAATGAGGACCCTGCATTCTGCTGCCTACAGGAAACACACCTCAGAGACAAAGACAGACACTACCTCAGAGTGAAAGGCTGGAAAACAACTTTCCAAGCAAATGGTCAGAAGAAGCAAGCTGGAGTAGCCATTCTAATATCAAATAAAATCAATTTTCAATTAAAAGTCATCAAAAAAGATAAGGAAGGACACTTCATATTCATCAAAGGAAAAATCCATCAAGATGAACTCTCAATCCTAAATATCTATGCCCCAAATACAAGGGCACCTACATACGTAAAAGAAACCTTACTAAAGCTCAAAACACACATTGCACCTCACACAATAATAGTGGGAGATTGCAACACCCCACTCTCATCAATGGACAGATCATGGAAAAAGAAATTACACAGAGACGTAGACAGACTAAGAGAAGTCATGAGCCAAATGGACTTAACAGATATTTATAGAATATTCTATCCTAAAGCAAAAGGATACACCTTCTTCTCAGCTCCTCATGGTACTTTCTCCAAAATTGACCATATACTTGGTCAAAAAACGGGCCTCATCAGGTACAGAAAGATTGAAATAATCCCATGCGTGCTATCAGACCACCACTGCCTAAAACTGGTCTTCAATAACAAGAAGGGAAGAATGCCCATATATACGTGGAAATTAAACAATGCTCTACTCAATGATAACCTAGTCAAGGAAGAAATAAAGAAAGAAATTAAAGACTTTTTAGAATTTAATGAAAATGAAGGTACAACATACCTAAACTTATGGGACACAATGAAAGCTTTGCTAAGTGGAAAACTCATAGCGCTGAGTGCCTGCAGAAAGAAACAGGAAAGAGCATATGTAAGCAGCTTGACAGCACACCTAAAAGCTCTAGAGCAAAAAGAAGCAAATACATCCAGGATAAGTAGAAGGCAGGAAATAATCAAACTCAGAGCTGAAATCAACCAAGTAGAAACAAAAAGGACCATAGAAAGAATCAACAGAAACAAATGTTGGTTCTTTGAGAAAATCAACAAGATAGATAAATCCTTAGCTAGACTAACGAGAGGACCCAGAGAGTGTGTCCAAATTAACAAAATCAGAAATGAAAAGGGAGACATAACTACAGATTCAGAGGAAATTCAAAAAATCATCAGATCTTACTATAAAAGCCTATATTCAACAAAACTTTAAAATCTACAGGAAATGGACAATTTCCTAGACAGATACCAGAAACCGAAGTTAAATCAGGAACAGATAAACCAGTTAAACAACCCCATAACTCCTAAGGAAATAGAAGCAGTCATTAAAGGTCTTCCAACCAAAAAGAGCCCAGGTCCAGATGGGTTTAGTGCAGAATTCTATCAAAAAATTGAGAGAAGACCTCATACCAATATTATCCAAACTATTCCACAAAATTGAAACAGATGGATCACTCCCGAATTCCTTCTATGAAGCCACAATTACTCTTATACCTAAACCACACAAAGATCCAAAAAAGAAAGAGAACTTCAGACCAATTTCCCTTATGAATATCGATGCAAAAAATACTCAATAAAATTCTGACAAATCGAATCCAAGAGCACATCACAACAATCATCCACCATAATCAAGTAGGCTTCATCCCAGGCATGCAGGGATGGTTTAATATACGGAAAACCATCAACGTGATCCAGTATATAAACAAACTGAAAGAACAAAACCACATGATCATTTCATTAGATGCTGAGAAAGCATTTGACAAAATTCAACACCCCTTCATGATAAAAGTCCTCGAAAGAATTGGAATTCAAGGCCCATACCTAAACATAGTAAAAGCCATATACAGCAAACCAGTTGCTAACATTAAACTAAATGGAGAGAAACTTGAAGCAATCCCACTAAAATCATGGACTAGACAAGGCTGCCCACTCTCTCCCTACTTATTCAATATAGTTCTTAAAGTTCTAGCCAGAGCAATCAGACTACAAAAGGAGGTCAAGGGGATACTGATCGGAAAAGAAGAAGTCAAAATATCACTATTTGCAGATGATATGATAGTTTATTTAAGTGATCCGAAAAGTTCCACCAGAGAACTACTAAAGCTGATAAACAACTTCAGCAAAGTGGCTGGGTATAAAATTAACTCAAATAAACCAGTAGCCTTCCTCTACACAAAAGAGAAACAAGCCAAGAAAGAAATTAGGGAAACGACAACCTTCATAATAGACCCAAATAATATAAAGTAACTCGGTGTGACCTTAACCAAGCAAGTAAAAGATCTGTACAATAAGAACTTCAAGATACTGAGGAAAGAAATTGAAGAAGACTTCAGAAGATGGAAAGATCTCCCATGCTCATGGATTGGCAGGATTAATATAGTAAAAATGGCCATTTTACCAAAAGCGATCTACAGATTCAATGCAATCCCCATCAAAATACCAATCCAATTCTTCAAAGAGTTAGACAGAACAATTTGCAAATTCATCTGGAATAACAAAAAACCCAGGATAGCTAAAACTATCCTCAACATTAAAAGGACTTCAGGGGGAATCACTATCCCTGAACTCAAGCAGTATTACAGAGCAATAGTAATAAAAACTGCATGGTATTGGTACAGAGACAGACAGATAGATTAATGGAATAGAATTGAAGACCTAGAATTGAACCCACACATCTATGGTCACTTGATTTTTGACAAAGGAGCCAAAACCATCCAATGGAAAAAAGATAGCATTTTCAGCAAATGGTGCTGGTTCAACTGGAGGTCAACATGTAGAAGAATGCAGATAGATCCATGCTTATCACCCTGTAGAAAGCTTAAGTCAAAGTGGATCAAGGACCTCCACATCAAACCTGATACACTCAAACTAATAGAAGAAAAACTAGGGAAGCAACTGGAACACATGGGCACTGGAAAATATTTCCTGAACAAAACACAAGTGGCTTATGCTCTAAGATCAAGAATCGATAAATGGGATCTCATAAATCTGCAAAGCTTCTGTAAGGCAAAGGACACTGTGGTTAGGACAAAACGGCAACCAACAGATTGGGAAAAGATCTTTACCAATTCTACAAGAGATAGAGGCCTTATATCCAAAATATACAAAGAACTCAAGAAGTTAGACCACAGGGAGACAAATAACCCTATTAAAAATGGGGTTCAGAGTGAAATAAAGAATTCACAGCTGAGGAATGCCGAATGGCTGAGAAACACCTAAAGAAATGTTCAACATCTTTAGTCATAAGGGAAATGCAAATCAAAACAACCCTGAGATTTCACCTCACACCAGTGAGAATGGCTAAGATCAAAAACTCAGGTGACAGCAGCTGCTGGCGAGGATGCGGAGAAAGAGGAACACTCCTCCATTGTTGGTGGGATTGCAGACTGGTACAACCATTCTGGAAATCAGTCTGGAGGTTCCTCAGAAAATTGGACATTGAACTGCCTGAGGATCCAGCTATACCTCTCTTGGGCATATACCCAAAAGATGCCCCAACATATAAAAAAGACACGTGCTCCACTATGTTCATCGCAGCCTTATTTATAATAGCCAGAAGCTGGAAAGAACCCAGATGCCCTTCAACAGAGGAATGGATACAGAAAATGTGGTACATCTACACAATGGAATATTACTCAGCTATCAAAAACAACGGCTTTATGAAATTCGTAGGCAAATGGTTGGAACTGGAAAATATCATCCTGAGTGAGCTAACCCAAACACAGAAAGACATACATGGTATGCATTCACTGATAAGTGGCTATTAGCCCAAATGCTTGAATTACCCTAGATGCCTAGAACAAATGAAACTCAAGACGGATGATCAAAATGTGAATGCTTCACTCCTTCTCTAAAAGGGGAACAAGAATACCCTTGGCAGGGAAGAGAGAGGCAAAGATTAAAACAGAGACTGAAGGAACTCTCATTCAGAGACTGCCCCACATGTGGCCCATACATATACAGCCTCCCAATTAGACAAGATGGATGAAGCAAAGAAGTGCAGACCGACAGGAGCTGGATGTAGATCGCTCCTGAGAGACACAGCCAGAATATAGCAAATACAGAGGCGAATGCCAGCAGCAAACCACTGAACTGAGAATAGGACCCCCGTTGAAGGAATCAGAGAAAGAACTGGAAGAGCTTGAAGGGGCTCGAGACCCCATATGTACAACAATGCCAAGCAACCAGAGCTTCCAGGGACTAAGGCACTACCTAAAGACTATGCATGGACTGACCCTGGACTCTGACCTCATAGGTAGCAATGAATATCCTAGTAAGAGCACCAGTGGAAGGGGAAACCCTGGGTCCTGCTAAGACTGAACTCCCAGTGAACTAGACTGTTGGGGGGAGGCCGGCAATGGGGGGAGGGTTGGGAGGGGGGATGGGAGGGGGATGTTTGCCCGGAAACCAAAGAATTATTATTAAGTATTAAATAAATAAAAAAACTGAAAAAAAATAAAAGACTAATGAAAAAAAATAAATAAAGCTGTACCTTGCTTAGACCCTAGACGTTAGACCATAGACCAGAAAGTACAGAGAGCAAATTCCCACCCACTCTCTTGGAAGGTACCCAATCATAATACAGATGGTATAGATCGTATTTACTGCAGGGCAATTACAAGGCAAGAAACATCTCCGGGAAGCTGACTGACCACTATAGATTGTGCTGCAGGATGAAAAACATATATCAAGTTAGATGTCCTTGGTACTGACATAGCTGTGCTGACATAGCAATAGCCTTGTCCTGGGAAAACCAGGATAGAAACATCTGCCAAGTCAAATATCCTTGATCTTTGTCCTGGGAACCCCAGGATGGAAAAACATATATCAAGTCAGACATCCTTGGTACTGAAATGGCTGTATTGATATGGTTGCATCCTTTTCTCAAAAACTCCAGAACAAGAACATCTGCCTAGTCATATATCCTTGGCACCAAAATAGCTGAGCTAATGAAACTGTGTAACCTTAAATGATTGTATAAGCTGTATATTTCTGCTGGTGTGGGCTCTACACATTCCTCCTGTATGAGGACCGTGTCAAGCCCCAGTGCATTGGTATCCCAAAGTAAACCTCTTGTTTTTCCATCAAGACTGAGTCCCATATGTTTGTGGGTTGGTGGGTGTCCTCAGGATTGGAGCAAGAGTCTCCTCGGTCTGAGGGTCTTTCAAAACATATCAGATCCCAGCTGTACCTCATTGAACTTAGAAGAAGAAGATGATGAGCTCCAAAGAAACTCCATTTAGAGCTGTCTGCATTTGTGGCAAGGTAGCTTCTGGAAAAAGAAAGTGGCCTAACTTAATCGGCAGACAGAATGCCATCCAGAAAAGAAAAGAAATCAAAATGAAAACAAATGCATGGAACTTGATTGCCAAGATTTGCCAATACAGGGTAAGCAAATCCTTGGTAATTCCTGCTTCACATAAGTTTTGTCAGATACTTTGAACAAGAGGGCTGAAGACTGTGCTCCAATGTCTTAGAATACTTTGAAGAGGTCTCCACAGCCAACTGTCTGCAATAATTAAAACTTTGAAAGTGTTTGTCTGCACTTCCTACTTAATCAGGAAATATTTCTTCTTAGTTGTCTTTTGGGGTTGAATACAAGATAATCATAGTCCCAGTAAAAGGTTAAGTTGTTATATTTAAGAAGATTTATTAGACCTAAAAAGATGGTGTTAGGTTGTTAATGCAAGTTAGGATAAAATATGATTTAGATCCAGAACTCTGAACTCACAAGGACAGGATAGATAATAGAATATTTTTCTTAATTACCACATACTATGGACTTGACATTGTAAATATATATCACACCTTATAACTATTATAATTTTTATAATTTTATTCAATTTATATTTGAAAAAGAGACATTTATTGTACTTCAAAGGGGGATTATTGAGAGAATATCTAATATCGATATGACTATGGCACTTGTTAATAATAAATCTGACGGCTTATTATTTAGGTGGTAAATAAGAAGTGGGAAGTCTGGGAGAAATCGTAATTCTGAAATAGAATGCGGCAGGAGATTCCCCTTGGAAGACGTGAGGAGAGAGACACATAGTACCTGAACATGGTTAAGTGGGCATGTTACAGAATGTAGGTTAAAATAAGTCAGTTATTCTAAATTGTGATCTACTTAGAGAAGAGCCTCACTATATAGTCAAGGTATTTGTAAATATATCTTGAGTCTGAGTCTTAGTTCTCGGAGCATGGCGCTGTGTGGAAGAACTGGATCAAACTGCTACATTATATTTTTCATGAGTTTTAAGCCAAGTTAAATTTACAGGGGATATTGTCTAAGCACATACTCAAATAATAAATTATAGATGCCATAAGTTGTTAAAAGTTATGATTTTTGTAGTAGAATCCTCCCTCATATTTGAGTTGAGGTCTTGCAGTTGATTTGGTAGACTAACCTGAAATTGACTAAATGAATGTATTTGAATATAATTGATAAATTATTGGTATTTATGTCCATGGAAATGGTTGAAGGGATAACTTTGTATGGTAAACTGAAGAAAAACACAGAATACATGTCATTACAGTGGATTTAAACTTTTTTCCCCTGATTTCAAGTTGTATTAAAAAGCTTACAGTAGCTCCCAAACACCGTGGGAGAGAGACCTCACCGCCTGGTCAGGTGGGCACTCCTGAGGCTGCAGAGCGGAGGAGACCACCAACACTGCCCACCCCTGCCCACATCCCTGGCTGAAGAGGAAACTGTATAAGGCCTCTGGGTTCCTATAGGGGAGGGCCCAGGAGCGGCAGGACCCCTGCGCCTGAGATACCGCCGGAACCTGAAGGAAACAGATCGGATAAACAGTTCTCTGCACCCAAATCCCGTGGGAGGGAGAGCTAAAACTAGAGAGAGGCAGACACGCCTGGGAAACCAGAAGAGACTGCACTCTGCGCACATCCAAACGCCAGGGGCAAACACCAAACGCCATCTGGAACCCAGGTGCACGGAGGCTCCCGGAAAGAGCAGCGCAGATCTTCTCGGTTGTTGCCGCCGCGGAGAGGACTTAGGCAGTACCCCACGAGCACACTTGAGCCTCGGAACCTCAGGTAGGACCAAATTTTCCCCTGCAAGTGACCTGCCTGGTGAACTAAAGACACAGGCCCACAGGAACAGCTGAAGACCTGTAGAGAGGAAAAACTACACGCCCGAAAGCAGAACACTCTGTCCCCATAACTGGCTGAAAGAAAACAGGAAAACAGGTCTACAGCACTCCTGACACACAGGCTTATAGGACAGTCCAGCCACTGTCAGAAATAGCAGAACAAAATAACACTAGAGATAATCTGATGGCGGGAGGCAAGCGCAGGAACCCAAGCAACAGAAACCAAGACTGCATGGCATCATCGGAGCCCAATTCTCCCACCAAAATAAACATGGAATATCCAAACACAACAGAAAAGCAAGACCTAGTTTCAAAATCATATTTGATCATGATGCTGGAGGACTTCAAGAAAGACGTGAAGAACTCCCTTAGAGAACAAGTGGAAGCCTACAGAGAGGAATCGCAAAAACACCTGAAAGAATTCCAGGAAAACACAATCAAACTGTTGAAGGAATTAAAAATGGAAATAGAAGCAATCAAGAAAGAACACATGGAAACAACCGTGGATATAGAAAATCAAAAGAAGAGACAAGGAGCTGTAGATAGAAGCCTCACCAAAACAATACAAGTGATGGAAGAGAGAATCTAGGGAGCAGAAGATTCCCTAGAAATCATTGACTCAACTGTCAAAGATAATGTAAAGCGGAAAAAGCTACTGGTCCAAAACATAAAGGAAATCCAGGACTCAATGAGAAGATCAAACCTAAGGATAATAGGTATAGAAGAGAGAGAAGACTCCCATCTCAAAGGACCAGTAAATATCTTCAACAAAATCATAGAAGAAAACTTCCCTAACCTAAAAAAAGAGATACCCATAGGCATATAAGAAGCCTACAGAACTCCAAATAGACTGGACCAGAAAAGAAACACCTCCCGTCACATAATAGTCAAAACACCAAGCGCACAAAATAAAGAAAGAATATTAAAAGCAGTAAGAGAAAAAGGTCAAGTAACATATAAAGGCAGACCTATCAGAATCACACCAGACTTTTCACCAGAAACTATGAAGGCCAGAAGATCCTGGACAGATGTCATACAGCCCCTAAGAGAACACAAGTGCCAGCCCAGGTTACTGTATCCTGCAAAACTCTCAATTAACATAGATGGAGAAACCAAGATATTCCATGACAAAACCAAATTTACACAATATCTTTCTACAAATCCAGCACTACAAAGGATAATAAAGGGTAAAGCCCAACATAAGGAGGCAAGCTATAACCTAGAAGAAGCAAGAAACTAATCGTCTTGGCAACAAAACAGAGAGAAGAAAAGCACACAAACATAACTTCACATCCAAATATGAATATAACAGGAAGCAATAATCACTATTCCTTAATATCTCTCAACATCAATGGCCTCAACTCCCCAATAAAAAGACATAGATTAACAAACTGGATACGCAACGAGGACCCTGCATTCTGCTGCCTACAGGAAACACACCTCAGAGACAAAGACAGACACTACCTCAGAGTGAAAGGCTGGAAAACAACTTTCCAAGCAAATGGTCAGAAGAAGCAAGCTGGAGTAGCCATTCTAATATCAAATAAAATCAATTTTCAATTAAAAGTCATCAAAAAAGATAAGGAAGGACACTTCATATTCATCAAAGGAAAAATCCACCAAGATGAACTCTCAATCCTAAATATCTATGCCCCAAATACAAGGGCACCTACATACGTAAAAGAAACCTTACTAAAGCTCAAAACACACATTGCACCTCACACAATAATAGTGGGAGATTTCAACACCCCACTCTCATCAATGGACAGATCATGGAAACAGAAATTACACAGAGACGTAGACAGACTAAGAGAAGTCATGAGCCAAATGGACTTAACAGATATTTATAGAACATTCTATCCTAAAGCAAAAGGATATACCTTCTTCTCAGCTCCTCATGGTACTTTCTCCAAAATTGACCATATAGTTGGTCAAAAAACGGACCTCAACAGGTACAGAAAGATAGAAATAATCCAATGCGTGCTATCAGACCACCACGGCCTAAAACTGGTCTTCAATAACAATAAGGGAAGAATGCCCACATATACGTGGAAATTGAACAATGCTCTACTCAATGATAACCTAGTCAAGGAAGAAATAAAGAAAGAAATTAAAGACCTTTTAGAATTTAATGAAAATGAAGGTACAACATACCCAAACTTATGGGACACAATGAAAGCTGTGCTAAGAGGAAAACTCATAGCGTTGAGTGCCTGCAGAAAGAAACAGGAAAGAGCATATGTCAGCAGCTTGACAGCACACCTAAAAGCTCTAGAACAAAAAAAAAGCAAATACATCCAGGAAAAGTAGAAGGCAGGAAATAATCAAACTCAGAGCTGAAATCAACCAAGTAGAAACAAAAAGGACCATAGAAAGAATCAACAGAACCAAAAGTTGGTTCTTTGAGAAAATCAACAAGATAGATAAACCCTTAGCCAGACTAACGAGAGGACCCAGAGAGTGTGTCCAAATTAACAAAATCAGAAATGAAAAGGGAGATATAACTACAGATTCAGAGGAAATTCAAAAAATCATCAGATCTTACTATAAAAGCATATATTCAACAAAACTTGAAAATCTACAGGAAATGGACAATTTCCTAGACAAATATCAGGTACCGAAGTTAAATCAGGAACAGGTAAACCAGTTAAACAACCCCATAACTCCTAAGGAAATAGAAGCAGTCATTAAAGGTCTTCCAACCAAAAAGAGCCCAGGTCCAGATGGGTTTAGTGCAGAATTCTATCAAAAATTGAGAGAAGACCTCATACCAATATTATCCAAACTATTCCACAAAATTGAAACAGATGGATCACTCCCGAATTCCTTCTATGAAGCCACAATTACTCTTATACCTAAACCACACAAAGATCCAAAAAAGAAAGAGAACTTCAGACCAATTTCCCTTATGAATATCGATGCAAAAAATACTCAATAAAATTCTGACAAATCGAATCCAAGAGCACATCACAACAATCATCCACCATAATCAAGTAGGCTTCATCCCAGGCATGCAGGGATGGTTTAATATACGGAAAACCATCAACGTGATCCAGTATATAAACAAACTGAAAGAACAAAACCACATGATCATTTCATTAGATGCTGAGAAAGCATTTGACAAAATTCAACACCCCTTCATGATAAAAGTCCTCGAAAGAATTGGAATTCAAGGCCCATACCTAAACATAGTAAAAGCCATATACAGCAAACCAGTTGCTAACATTAAACTAAATGGAGAGAAACTTGAAGCAATCCCACTAAAATCATGGACTAGACAAGGCTGCCCACTCTCTCCCTACTTATTCAATATAGTTCTTAAAGTTCTAGCCAGAGCAATCAGACTACAAAAGGAGGTCAAGGGGATACTGATCGGAAAAGAAGAAGTCAAAATATCACTATTTGCAGATGATATGATAGTTTATTTAAGTGATCCGAAAAGTTCCACCAGAGAACTACTAAAGCTGATAAACAACTTCAGCAAAGTGGCTGGGTATAAAATTAACTCAAATAAACCAGTAGCCTTCCTCTACACAAAAGAGAAACAAGCCAAGAAAGAAATTAGGGAAACGACAACCTTCATAATAGACCCAAATAATATAAAGTAACTCGGTGTGACCTTAACCAAGCAAGTAAAAGATCTGTACAATAAGAACTTCAAGATACTGAGGAAAGAAATTGAAGAAGACTTCAGAAGATGGAAAGATCTCCCATGCTCATGGATTGGCAGGATTAATATAGTAAAAATGGCCATTTTACCAAAAGCGATCTACAGATTCAATGCAATCCCCATCAAAATACCAATCCAATTCTTCAAAGAGTTAGACAGAACAATTTGCAAATTCATCTGGAATAACAAAAAACCCAGGATAGCTAAAACTATCCTCAACATTAAAAGGACTTCAGGGGGAATCACTATCCCTGAACTCAAGCAGTATTACAGAGCAATAGTAATAAAAACTGCATGGTATTGGTACAGAGACAGACAGATAGATTAATGGAATAGAATTGAAGACCTAGAATTGAACCCACACATCTATGGTCACTTGATTTTTGACAAAGGAGCCAAAACCATCCAATGGAAAAAAGATAGCATTTTCAGCAAATGGTGCTGGTTCAACTGGAGGTCAACATGTAGAAGAATGCAGATAGATCCATGCTTATCACCCTGTAGAAAGCTTAAGTCAAAGTGGATCAAGGACCTCCACATCAAACCTGATACACTCAAACTAATAGAAGAAAAACTAGGGAAGCAACTGGAACACATGGGCACTGGAAAATATTTCCTGAACAAAACACAAGTGGCTTATGCTCTAAGATCAAGAATCGATAAATGGGATCTCATAAATCTGCAAAGCTTCTGTAAGGCAAAGGACACTGTGGTTAGGACAAAACGGCAACCAACAGATTGGGAAAAGATCTTTACCAATTCTACAAGAGATAGAGGCCTTATATCCAAAATATACAAAGAACTCAAGAAGTTAGACCACAGGGAGACAAATAACCCTATTAAAAATGGGGTTCAGAGTGAAATAAAGAATTCACAGCTGAGGAATGCCGAATGGCTGAGAAACACCTAAAGAAATGTTCAACATCTTTAGTCATAAGGGAAATGCAAATCAAAACAACCCTGAGATTTCACCTCACACCAGTGAGAATGGCTAAGATCAAAAACTCAGGTGACAGCAGCTGCTGGCGAGGATGCGGAGAAAGAGGAACACTCCTCCATTGTTGGTGGGATTGCAGACTGGTACAACCATTCTGGAAATCAGTCTGGAGGTTCCTCAGAAAATTGGACATTGAACTGCCTGAGGATCCAGCTATACCTCTCTTGGGCATATACCCAAAAGATGCCCCAACATATAAAAAAGACACGTGCTCCACTATGTTCATCGCAGCCTTATTTATAATAGCCAGAAGCTGGAAAGAACCCAGATGCCCTTCAACAGAGGAATGGATACAGAAAATGTGGTACATCTACACAATGGAATATTACTCAGCTATCAAAAACAACGGCTTTATGAAATTCGTAGGCAAATGGTTGGAACTGGAAAATATCATCCTGAGTGAGCTAACCCAAACACAGAAAGACATACATGGTATGCATTCACTGATAAGTGGCTATTAGCCCAAATGCTTGAATTACCCTAGATGCCTAGAACAAATGAAACTCAAGACGGATGATCAAAATGTGAATGCTTCACTCCTTCTCTAAAAGGGGAACAAGAATACCCTTGGCAGGGAAGAGAGAGGCAAAGATTAAAACAGAGACTGAAGGAACTCTCATTCAGAGACTGCCCCACATGTGGCCCATACATATACAGCCTCCCAATTAGACAAGATGGATGAAGCAAAGAAGTGCAGACCGACAGGAGCTGGATGTAGATCGCTCCTGAGAGACACAGCCAGAATATAGCAAATACAGAGGCGAATGCCAGCAGCAAACCACTGAACTGAGAATAGGACCCCCGTTGAAAGAATCAGAGAAAGAACTGGAAGAGCTTGAAGGGGCTCGAGACCCCATATGTACAACAACGCCAAGCAACCAGAGCTTCCAGGGACTAAGCCACTACCTAAAGACTATGCATGGACTGACCCTGGACTCTGACCCCATAGGTAGCAATGAATATCCTAGTAAGAGCACCAGTGGAAGGGGAAGCCCTGGGTCTTGTTAAGACTGAACCCCCAGTGAACTAGACTATTGGGGGGAGGGCGGCAATGGGGGGATGGTTGGGAGGGGAACACCCATAAGGAAGGGGAGGGGGGAGGGGGATGTTTGCCCGAAAACCAAAGGATTATTATTAAGTATTAAATAAATTAAAAAAAACATAAAAAATAATAAAATACGAGTAAATACGAAAAAAATGAATATATAAACATGTACACGCACAGAGGCATATGTATATACTTAAATATAATTATATAAATGTGTATATAATCATAAAAAAACCTTACAATAATAAAAAAAAAGCACTTTATCGACGTAATAGACACATTGGTCAATGTATAGAATTGAAGACTCAGCTCCAGATGTAATTCCATATAGGTAAAAACACCTTGTTTTTCACAAAGCAAACAAAATCACACACTGGGGAAAAGGTCAGCATCTTGACAGACAGATGGTGTGAATAGCAGCATACAGAGTAATGAAAATAGATCCATATCTCTCACCCTGAGCACAACTCAAGTCCAAAGGGATCAAGGACCGCACTCAAGTCACTGAAAGACCAAAAGCCCTCAACCTGACCTCTCTTTTTCTTTTTTCCTTTTCTTTTTTTTTTTTTTTTTTTTGACTCCGATATGTGAATCCAAAATTCAGTTTAACAGACTGGATGTTTTCCTATCATGAGTCTCACTGGTCACATAGATTCCCACAATGCCTTCTTCCACCACCTCCCACCAGCATCTGCACAGATGTTGGCTGACCTGCTTCGTTGACACCAGGATACATCCTCAATTTTTCTCTCTGCTCATCAAAATGTGAAAGTTCACGGTCTGTAGCTTTATTGCCATAGATGTCCAAGTGGAAAGACATTTCTCCCATCCTGTCAGGATGCTGGAGGTGTTGTGAGTGCCTATGTGGCTCATTTGTTTGTTTTCTGTGATTTTCCTTTGCGTGTTTGCTTTCTGAGATAAGGTGTTACAAAGCTCAGCCTGGCCTCAAACACACCGATGTAGCCAAAGATGACCTTGAGCCCTTTGCTCCTCCTGCTTCCACCCTCAAAGAACTAGGAATATAAGAATCCAATGAATCCTTGCTCTTTGCTTTGGGGACTATGGAGATGGCCGAGATTGGGACCTTCTCTCTCAAGTGTTCTTAGCTCACCTGCCCAGGGCTGGAGTTTGCCAGATAGTTGCTCCTGCAACCTCAGAGTCAGTCTGCTCACCAGGAGGCTGCTTTAGATAACTTGTCACTTTTCTTTCATCAGGGTTGTTATTAGTTCTTTAAAATCTGTTCGAGTCTCAGGCTGATTGTTCTCCTGTGAGCTGATGTTTTTAAAACATCAAAAAACAAAAACAAAACAATACAAACAAACAAAAATTTTAGAGTTTTACATTTCTCTGGGCCTTAAATGAGTATCCCCAAATACCAGCACTTTCATAGCTCTTAATCTCATGAGAGCCCTCATGAGCTCTCACCTTTCTCTGCAGTTGAAGGCAGACTGGAAGAATCAGGGAGTAGTCTGAATGAATGTCACAGAGTCACTGTATGCAATGCTCCCTACTCTGCCGAAGGTTAGCTGCCACTTCTAGGGACATCATTGGAATGCACTGGGTGGCACATAAATAATTAAGGGGTGACTTTTAATTAAGGCTTTGTAGTGAAAACGGCTTTGTGCAACATTAAGAGCTTTTGAATAACTAACTTTGATGCTCTCATTTCAACCTGAACTTGTCAACCCTGGAAACTACACAAATAGTGAGTTTTAACAGCTGTGGTCTTTTCATGATACCAGAGACTCACTTCTTTCTTGTGAATGAATGCTTTGTGAAAAGTCAGGAATCTGTTGAGGTGGCCAGCACTTCTCCTTTCAGGGAGATGATGGTATTCGTTATTCTTATCATTGCTGTGACAATATATTCGACTAAATCAACTTATCCATGGTTTGTTTGTAGTGGCCAGTTAGGACACCAGACTCATGGAGGAGGGGAAGGCAGGCCAGTCAGAGCAGCTCTGGCTATGTTGGCAGGAGCCTGAGGCAGCTTACTTCTGGTTCTCTCTGTCTGCTCCGGATTTCTGTTACAAGTTGTGATCTTGCAGCTTTTTGTCCTGCTTTGATACTTCCTAGCCATGATGAAGTCTTCTCCCTCTGGAACTAGATAAGACAAATTATCCTGTAATTATCCATCCCTTATAAGATATTCATAGCTACCTGTGGGCTATTTAATGCCACACACAATCTGGATCATCTTTGTCTTCCTCCATCTTCCTTCCATCCTCTGTGATTTTAAACTTTTACAATCAATGGTTGCACTCAATGGTCTCAACACAACATTGGTTGAATGTATAAGGGAGAGAAACAGGGTGTGTCTGTGTTTGCGTGCACATGTGTGGTGTTTAAGCTCTTTCTTGTGTTGTTTCTTTTTGGCTATTTTGGGGACTGTGTAAATGTGAATAGCTTTTCTTACACATTTTGTCAAAAACAAGTTTAAGCAAAGATTCCTCTAGTAAGAAAAATGCTCCTGCTATTTTCAGTGAAAGATTTAATAATGCCTCAGGTCATAATTGAAAGTATACTATATAAGAAGTGGAGAGATCAATTGGTAGTTGACAGTGCTTGCAGCTTTTCACTGGACTCTAGTTCAGTTTGTAGCAAACACACTTAGTGGATAGCAACAGTTTGTAACTTCAACTGTGAAAAATCCAATGCCTACTTTTGAACTTTTTGAGCAACTGCTCTCATCTGTCCACATCCATATATATGTATCCATAAATGTAAAAAGAATAAAACTTTTAAAACTTGTTTCATACAAATATTAAACAAATTAAACTTATTTTTGTCTGTGGTACATATCCTGAATACTCTGAAATCTCAAATACTATAATATTTGGGTAGTTGCTGAAATTGGCTTAATGATCATTAGCTCACTTACAACACTGATGTCAGATAGGATCTCCAAAAGAAACCTAGACATTTTTCAGTAGCCAATTGTCACAGATACACAACTAGCATGTATGTAAACTACTTGATGAGTAAGATCAGACTATAACTTTACGAGTTTCAGGAAAACCAATTTATTTCACTGTGCTTATAAAATATAATAATCAGCTCTATATAATCCAGTGGTGTCTTCTTAGAGAAAAATAAGAACTTTGTCTCTTTATTATCAAGTCATGTGTGTGTGTGTGTGTGTTTGTGTGTGTGTGTGTGTGTGTGTTCAAATGCCATAATTCTCTTGTCTTATGTTGGTTCGTCAGAAAATTGCTAATGATAAGATTTTTTAGTAGGGTAATAGTTTTATAAAGTTATTAATAGTTTTCTTCTAAATTTATTAAATATGTATTCCTGAAAAATCATACCATTTATAAAACACATGAGTGTACATTTGTGGATATAGAGGAAGTATATGACCTCCCTAGCCTTGTCAATTTGACATGACCTAGATTCATCCAAAAAAGACATCTCAATGAAATAATCTGTCTTCAACATCCTGTCTGTAAGAGACTGCTTTGCTAATTGATTTAGAAAGACTCAGTCTATTATTGGTGGCACCAATCCCTCTGAAGGTTCCCTCATGATGTATTATAATGTTATTTAAGTATGAGCCTGAGCAAACCAGATTGAGTCCCCAAGCACCCTGCCTCCATTGTTACTGTTTTAAGAGCCCACTTCAACCTTTCCCTAAATGATGGGGTTTGACTTAAATGTGTAAGCTAGATATACTCTTTCTTTCCCAAGTTGCTTTTAGTTCTAATGTTTTTCATAGCACATAAAGAAAACTAGAAGAGAAATTGAGACCAAAACTTGTGGCATGAACATTTTTTAATATGAATTTCTGTCAAGACATACCAAAACATGTAAAAGACATAGAAAAAAATGAATGCTCATCAAAACAAATAAATAATATATATTTTCCTTACTGGGATTATAGCTAGATTTGTTTTTTACACACTCTTTATAGTATAGCTGATGGAACAAGGTACACATGTTAAGCCAAATTTTGAAAAACCTTACTATGTCCATTGGACTATTCACATGCTTTGGAGGTTATGAGTTATTGTAGCCATGTAGCTTTAAAAATGAACCCATGCTAAAGTCAGCTATGTATTGGCATTGGCGGTGTCTGTTCCTATCCTGGTACAGAGTCTGAGATCCATGACTGTGTGTTTTTCCTAGGCAACGCCTCTCTCTCAAATGCCAACTCTACCTCTCCTGATCTCCAAGATCACTCTCTTGCCAGTTCACCACCCCATAGTAAGTTCTGGGGACATTCTTGCCAGCCTGGGCTCTCCAGTGGTTTCCTCTCCTCTGGATCTTGGACTTTTGTACAGTCTTTCCATTCAAAACCCTAGCTGAATGCCGCCTGGCGATGTTCTTTCCCTCATGCTCATCTAGGTCACATAGAATGGAAAACACCAGTACTCTTTGTTTAAAATAAACAGATGACACCACTACTAGGTGTGAAATCTATCCTTCTAAACTCACCAATTATTCTATGTTAGAAATCTTCTTGTGGGGGAAGCTGCTACCAGGGCTAACAGTTCCCAGTCTATATCCTGCCTCCTCTCCCTCTTGCCTCCCTGTTTAAAGCCTGTTTCTTCTTCCTTAGTCCCCTTTTCCTCTCTAGGACCTGGAAGATTCACCTACTCTTTCTCATTCAATGATTGGCTTCTTTTCATCTTTATTACCCAATCAATTAATTAAGGGAATTCCTGTACAATAATGTGTTCAAATTGAGTAGCTATGGATAAAGATTTATTAATATGTCTGTAAAAGTTGGGAAAGAGTATCCCTGTATCATGGGAAAAAGAAAGAGTGGTAGAGAAAGATGCATTATGTCTTCCTCTGCCCTCTGTCAGCAAATATACCCAGACATTATCATGTATATCACACACACACACACACACACACACACACACACACACACAAAATAAGAGCAGTATGTGTTCACTCCTTCTTTAAAAGGGGAACAAGAATAGCCTTGGGAGGGAATAGGGAGGCAAAGTTTAGAACAGAGGCAGAAGGAACACCCATTCAGAGCCAGCCCCACATGTGGCCCATACATATACAGCCACCAAACTATATAAGATGGATGAAGCAAAGAAGTGCAGGCTGACAGGAACCGGATGTAAACCTCTCCTGAGAGACACATCCAGATACAGCAAATACATAGGTGAATGCCAGCAGCAAACCACTGAAATGAGAACAGGACCCCATTGAAGGAATCAGAGAAAGGACTGGGAGAGCTTGAAGGGGCTCCTGACCCCATATGAACAACAATGCCAACCAAACAGAGCTTCCAGTGACTAAACCATTACCCTAAGCCTATACATGAATTTACCCTGGGCTCCCACCTCATAAGTAGCAATGAATAGCCTTGTAAGAGCACCAGTGGAAGGGGAAGCCCTTTGTCCTGTCAAGACTGAATACCTAGTGAACATGATTGCGGGGGGAGGGTGGTACTGGGGGGAGGATGGGGAGGGAAGCCCATATATAAGGGGCGGGGAGGGGTTAGGGGGATTTGGACCCATAAACCGGCAAGGGGAATAACAATCGAAAGGTAAATAAGATGTACTCAAGTTAATAAAGATAAAAAAAGAAGAGCAGTATGTGTTATCATAAAGCTAGGTTCTTCTATTTAAAGATTCTACCACATAAAGAGGAAACACATATTCAGACATAACCATGCCATACTTTACAGAGAAGATAAAACCAAGGGCAAGAAATAGATGTATGTAAACTTATCTTTGGGTCCAATATAGTTTTTAATATCAAATATAATCTAGAAATATATTAAAGATAGTTTTTACCTTAGGGCCAAGGAATATTTCTTAGGACCAAATTGGCATTTTCTAAGGATACAGCTTGCCACTATCCTTGGACATGAGGACAAAGGACCATGTTTCTTTCTAACATCCTACCTCTATAATTATGACAAATTATAATGAAATATCTTTTTTCCTTTGCCTGTTCTTATGCCAAAATATCTGAAAAAGACTACTTAACAAATAAATGGCTTATTTGAGATTAGAGTTCATGATACAGTGAACAGGAGAAGTAATAATACACAGCTAGTAACCCACCCTCTATTGTTAGCAAATAGAAAGAGGTGAATGCTGATGTTGCCTATACATAGGTGGAGTCTTTCCCCTTTAATCAATGAAATTCAGAACCCACATTACAGATATTTCCTGAAGTTTGTCTCCTAGGTGATTTTAGATCCTGTCAAGTTGACAACAAAATTAATCACTGTGATGTGTATAAATAGCCATGAAAAGAATAAAATAAGAATTTGTTCTTCCAGTATAAAGACCATGCTGCAGATAGACGTGTTTCTTAAATTAAACTCTTTTCTAAAACCAAAAAAGGCCTGAAAAGTCAGACCTTTTATGCCTTCCAAATTTTCTAAAACATACAAGATTAAACTATCATATTTTTAAGTAAATTTTTATTGCAATACAATGATACTTTCTCCATGTTACTTGATAAACCCTAATTTTTTTCTATTTTTGTGAATGTAGTGTTTTATTATCCACTGTTTTTTGTAGAAATTTAGTGTTTACTTAGTGTGCATTCCTTTTGGTATAGGTGACTGTAGAAACTAGAGGTTGCCATCCAAAGTCTTCTTCATTTCTTTCCTACCTTATTTGTTATTTATCTATTTAAAGTTTTACTCCTTTAATTAAAAAATAAAATTACAGAAAATACATTTTGGTTATATTTTTCTTCTCATTGAATTCTACACAAATACTCCAAATCTATCTACAAATCCGAGTTTATGCTTTTTCTAGAACTCTATCTTTCCCTTTCTTGAGAATATAAAGCTGAAAATCAACTAAAAATAAAGACAAAAGTAATAAGACAAAATAATACCCAAATAAACAAAATAAGACAAGGTATACACAGAGACACACAAGGAATTGTAGAGTCAACAATGTGCTGCCCAACACTACAGGGCATGTTTGTTTGTTTTTTTTTTTTTTTTCCTTTCTAGTGAGTGAAGTTGGTATACCATGATACTCCTTTGCAGAAAATTGGTTTTCACTTTGTCAGCAAGTTTCAATCACCAACAGCTTCTTGCCTGGGGATGAGACTTTGTATATATGTTTCCTTCTCAGTGCTAGCTTTTTAATCTGGTTTGAGCTTGCTCAGAACTTGTGCAAGCTGTCAGAGTTCCTATGACTTCATATGGTATATGTATGATTGTGTTTTGAAAATACGGTTTCTTTGAAGTCATCACCTACCTCTGACTCTTTCATTCTCTCTGCCTCCTCTTCCATACAGATGCCTTATATTTTAGGTAAGGGGTATGATAAAAAAATCAGACTTATGAGAGAGAGCTCAAAATTCCATCACTATCCGAACTCTATATTAGTTCCCTTCAACTGAAAGAAAGCTTCTCTTACGAAGGCAGAACATGGCACTGATCTACCCCTATAACAACAGTACATTAGCAGGAGCCATTTATTTTATTGCTATGTTCCTTTAGAATAATAAAATTATTGCTTTCTCTAAATGTATGTGAAAATACACATACACAGAAACACACTCATATATATACACACATATATATATACATGTATACATATACATATATATATATTCTCTGGTTTGTGGCTACTTTATCAGTGTCAGATATGAATTCTGTCTCACAGAGTGGGGCTCAAATACATTGTAAAAGAAAAGAGGTTGTTTATTCACACATTTATACCAGTATTAAGTGAGTACATTTTTTAACCAACTGACTGTTATAGATTATAGGACTTATATCTAAATATTTTTTCCCTTCCACCATCATAAACACTAGTCAATAGGAATGAAATATTTACCTGGGCTCTGGCTCTACTTCTCCATGTTTGACATTGTATGTTATCCTCAGCACTATACATTTATGATCATGTTATAGAGAGTAAATAATACCCAGAAAAATGGCCTGTGATGGGAGGGGTGATCTATGGTATCGTTTTTATCAATGATTTAACAATATGCAAGGCATTCCTGGCCAAACGTTTTACATGGTGACATATAATATCTATTTAGAACTTCATCTTTAATGACTCCATCTATCTTCCTTTCATATAATGTGTGCGTGTGTGTGTGTGTGTGTGTGTGTGTGTGTGTGTGTGTAGCTTAGGAAGGTTCTACAATGGTAGTGTCCCAAATATATGTTCAAGGGGTGTTTATAGTTACTTGTCTGTCACAGTAGTCCCTATAATAGCCTACTACCTCATCCCTGTCCCCCTTTAATCCTCTTATTAAGGTTGCTCTTTATCTCCTTTAAATATCTTCTTCTTGAGATAAGTTTTCATAACAGAAGCTGTATCTTGAAAATTGGTTAAACTGACTATTCCTAGCACACAACAGCTATTTCTGCTTAACCTCCTTATTTTCTCACTGGTAGAATTAGAAATTTTTTAATTGTCCTCTTTTTTACATTGCATACTGCTTGACTACTTTTTTTGTCAACTTGAAACAAACTAGGATCATCTTGGAAGAGGAATCTTCAACTGAAAAAAAAATGTGCCAGTGCCAACTTTGGCAGGGCCCTCTTTCTTGTCAGTTTTTCATAAGGCAGAGAAAGGAAAGAGCATCGGGAGAGGATACGACTTTTCCTTACAAGATACAGGGATAAGACTTTGTCTTATGACATATTTAGGGTTGCTGTGTAATAATAAAAAATTTTACTTATCTGAGACTAAATTATCTTGCTACTGTAGCTGAACTGCCTAGAAACTGCAAGTTTCTAGCACTTAACACCTCTTCCTAAAACAGCAAAGGATTAAGTAAGTAGACTTTGTGCTATCTCAGCAGGAACTCAGCACAGATAGAACTTTCCACCAGCTAGTCAGAAGTTACAGGAAAAGGGGGGTACTTTGAGAAGTGATTATAATATTTATTACTAAGTTGTAAAACATTTCTTATGAAAGCTATCTAAGGGGAAAAGCAGAAAGATCCTGAATGGGAAAAGGGAAAAATTCTCTTTCGCATCTTTTTGTACTCAGTACTTATACAACTTTCAGAATACATGATCACATGTTAAAAAGTTCATCACACGTTCACACATAAAAGCAAATCATAAATGACATAGAAGTTTACAACTGAGAGTGTTTACATGCATAGCCATTAGGAGTAATTGTCTAGTTAAACATCCACCACCTGTCACATCTTCACAGGTTCATAGAGAGTTGAAAACCATAACTAAGCTATTACTGAAGTTTTGTGTAGATTAACCCAGATGATATTTTATCTTCTTTTACCTATAATAAATTGTTAGTTCCCTTTACATGACCTTAGTTAATTGTTTTGACAATCTCTTGGAATGTGTTCTGAGTAATTGAAAGTATGGTTACTGTCTAAGAATCAATTACTTGGTGACACATGGGAGTCTGACAGAATTCTCATTGCAGTTTTGACTATCAGAAAGGGATCTACTAGCAGTACTACTATTAAGAGAGCTTAATAATCACTGATATTTCAGTAATTCTTGTAGGATCATCCTTAAGAATGAAGAAGTCATCTATTTGTCTATATAGCATCACTGCAAGAGAGTACATCTTCATAGATCTACAGCTATCTGCTCAAAAGGGGTGTGCTAGTACCTCATGATTGCAATATATGTTTAATAATAACAAGGAATGTATATTAATATCAGGAATCTTTCCTAAAATGAATTCTCTTGGGCTTAGCCTATAAAGCAAAACTGTTGAAGATTATAATCTGAAGCATACCTCCTACTATTGCTTCTGACAAAAATGTTCCCAAAAGACTGGTTCCTGGGCCTTTTCCTTGTAAAGAATGAGTATTGGAGTTAGGAATATTGTGGGGCCTCACCTTGGCAGTTTGTTTGGGGTTGTAGAAGATACCAGGCTGAGAATGCCATGGATAACAAACAATTAAGCAGTGTTTCTTCGTGGCAGCTTTGTTTTCTATCTTTAAGTTTCTGCCTTCACTTTCCCTTATGATGACCTAATCTTAAGACAAAGTGTTTCTGTATTAAGTTGTAATTGGTTATGATGTTTTATCCTAGTAATAGACATCAAGCTGCAGCCCATGGTTTCTGGTGCTCAAACTCAGGTCTTGATGTAGTGTGGCACCTCACCTCGACAGTAACCTCTGATAAAACTGATAAGCATCTTCTTCAAATAATGACACAAATAATGGAAGTTCCAAAAGAATCCTCCTGTTACTTTCTTGTAAGAACTTCTAAGAATGACACAAGCCATGTCTAATCTCATGCTTATTTAAGGAATTCAGAAGTTATAAAAAAATTCATCCTAGTGTAGTTTTTTGTACCAATTTCAACATTAAGATATTAAATACAATCACATTGGAATTCCTTTTTTCTCAGAAGTTTTGATAATGTCTCCTACAATTAAGCAAGAGGAGAATCCTTAATGAATTTCTCTAAAATACATTTGCATGATAGATAAAATATTAACTCTAGAATGAGAATATTAGAAAAATGCTTGTTTCTGTGTTACTGCATTGGAAATGCAATTTATACCCCTTTGTCATTTTCAAAATGCAGATGTTCATGGTATACATATTAGATGATGTGGACTATTAATAATAATAATAGTTTCTAACAATAATTGAAGAACAGAGCCAGTACTCCGAGTCAATAATGCTTCTGTCACCTTTAATGTATATAGTTTTTGCTATAGGTACACAATGATTTCTACATATGAAAGTCTAAATGCTCTACAGCTCATGCTTTCTGGTTTCAAAAAGTGAAAACTTCAGTAATAGCTTTTAACTTCAAAATCAAAATGAAAACAAAATGCCTGAACACAAAGAATAGAAGGAAAATAAAAGAAGGGAAGGAAGAAAGCATGGAAGGAAGGAAGGAAGGAAGGAAGAAAGGAAGAAAGGAAGGAAAGAAGGAAGGGAATAAGGAAGAAACAGGAAGAGATTTGGTAAGTTGCTCATTTGACAGGCTACATGCCAGTATGGAAGACACCCTTGGATGAGTTCCAAAACTGTACAAGATCAGGCATGGTTGTTTGTATCTATAATTTATTGATGAATATCAGACATTCAAAGTCATCACTGGATATATAGTGAACTTCAGGCAAGTCTGGGGTTTATGAGATCCTGTGGTACAGAGAGAGAGAGAGAGAGAGAGAGAGAGAGAGAGAGAGAGAGAGAGAGAGAGAGAGAGAGAGGAGCTAGGGACCTAGGGGTAGAGGAAGAAAGGAAGGACTGACTTCGAGCGATAGCGACGCAAGATGGCAGGCACCCCAGGCTCAGGAGTAAAAGTCCTTCGAGATTTCCAACTGTTGGAAGAGCTGGAAGAAGGCCAGAAAGGAGTAGGCAACAGCACAGTTAGCTAGGGTCTGGAGGACATTGAGGACCTAAGTTGTGCTGTGTAATATCATCTGTCCACTATAACCGCTGTCTGCCTGGTTGAACTTATGAGATCAATAAGGTGTGTTGAAATCAGTTTCCTTTGGGAGCGGTGGGCACAGCTAATGCAACTGTGGAGACACACGTCTCACACAATCACCAGCTGCTGGCACTTGGCCTGGGTATGTCTTTGCCCTCCCCGCCCTCTGCCACAGCTGTGTGGTGGCCCTTAGAATAGATGGGGAGGTTTCAGATAGCAGCTGTGTGACTGACCACCACTAGGCTTGGGGTGCTCTGGCTGTACCCATGCTTTCTTATGTCTTAAGTGATTGCCCCATCCAAGCCATGGTCCGCACTCCTCCACTCACACCCTTGGTCAAACCTTAGATTGTAACCTTCCTTCCCCTGAAATTGGCCGCGGGTGAGGAATTCAGAGCTTCCAGTCTCCCCACCTTTATCAAGGGGTGCTGCTTTCCCCTCCTCAAGTCCCTTGTTGTCCATCACCACCCAACACTTGCTGTGGCCAGAAGCCATCAGATGAGGTTGAAAAAGCCTGGCCTCCCTCCCTTAGCTCTGGACCAGACTTGTTCACCTGCCACTAGCCTGGGAAGGGAGCGCTGGGTCCGTGACCCTGCCACCACCATCAGCTCTTGAGCTTTGAGCTCAGGTCTAGAGGTGAACAGAGCAGTCACAGGGCGACTCAGATGGGCCACAGCTCAGGGTCCTTGGATATATGCCTAGAGAAAGGCCATGTGGTGAGTCCTCGGTGCACAGGTTCTGAGTTGGTTCCTTTTCCCATAATTGCTTTGTTTTTACAAGTTGAAGAGGTTTGAACAGGGCTCTCAGTCACCCTGATCACCCATTGAGTCTGGAGTGGAGCCTGACAGCTGGAGCACGAGGCCCTGACTCTGCCAACTCGGGTTTCAGTGTTGCTCCTCAGACCCTGGGCAGAGACCCAGAGGAGCTCTGTGTCACCATGTTCACAGATCGTTTGCAGATAGGTGGGCCTGGCTCCTGGCTCATTGCCAAGCTCCCCACTCTGTTCAGGACCACTAAATGTTGAAATGTGGATGCATACTGAAATAAAGGCAATTCGAGGTGTTGCAAAGGGGAAAAAAAAAAGGACTGAGCAAATGAAACACTGGTGATTCTTTCTTAGTCCATTCAAGCCCAATTAAGTTTCAAATTTTTCAAACTAGCCATATGTACAGCAAAATTCAAAAAGACAATGATAATAACCACATGGCAGTCACCTGGGGAGGGATTTTGCTCACAGTGGTAGAATGTAAATGAGCTGAGTTGATAGTATAAGAATAACGCAAATCCTCAACTGATTGATTTGAAGTATCTTTTCCCACATATCAGCTTACTTTAATGAGAGGAATGGTGGACATGTCAACCTTTAATGAAGTACAATTTTTTAAGCCTTCTCTATTCCTATTTTCAGTCATGATGACTTCAGGCAAGATTTTCTGATAGTATATATCAGGATGATATCATCTTACTAAAATCAATAGGAAATACAGTCCAATTTTTTGAATCCCAATTAATTAAAGATGAATATTTACACAAAATTGTTTGTATCAAATTTGACAAAGTTGTTTTCGTGAATAAGAAAACCACACAGAACTAAACCTTTAACAAAAATTAAGATCGGGACCTATAGAAAAGGTTCATGGGTTTTCCTTGGTCTCTAGTAGAGAACCTAAGTTCAGTGTCCAGTATCTATACTTGGTGGGTCATTACTACTTGTCAATCGAGCTTTGGAAATTGGGTACCCTCTCCTACATTTTGCAAGTACCTGTACTCATTTGTGCACACATGTACAGATGCATGAAGCAAATATTTAAAACCGCTTTAAAATATGAAAAACTTAAAAAAGTCAAAAAGAAAATGAAGGACAAAGAACAATGATTTGAATATAAGTCATGTTAATGCTGTACATATCTATAAAAAAAGTCACCATGAAACAGCATAATTCAGATAGTTAAAATGCAGTCCCACACTCCTACCTAGTATTTAATATCAAATTATTCTCTATAGTTATTCAAATCAATTATCAAATCAATAATTTCTACAGGTCCATTTAATAGTCTTTGTTCATTAAACTAATCAAAATCTATGTTGTAGTTATTTGAAGAGAAAGAATTTTATGAATCATGTGATATCAACTGAATAAATATGAAAATTATGTATGCAAACTTTACAAAAGTTAATTTCAACACAAAAGTATAAATTTACAATTTAATAAACAAGGAACTAATTGATCAACCAAATGTTAACAAGTAAAATTCATCTATGTATGTAATAGAAAATAATATTTGAGATATAAAATTAAGACTATGTTAGTAAAGTAATGCATAAGTTATTTTACTTAAAAAGAAAATCTTATGATCATATTAATACAGCTAGAAAACATTAAAAAAAACTAAATACTCTTAAAAATGGGAAACACATGCACACAAATTTAGAAAAGTTTGATACATATACATTATATTATAATGTCATTTCAAAAGTTAGAACTATCATTGTGTTTGTTATGAATGAAAAGAAGATGTTTCAGACCATAAACAGAAATAAAATTTTCTGGAATTTTACATAAATAAAATGCATTTAGAAACTAAAATTTTTAATAACATCTCCATCATAATTATATGAGTATGTTCCTGCCTTCTTGCAATGAACATTGAATTGATCTCTATTGTATCAAGAAAATTGTGATAGCTGTTCGGTACAGAGAATGAAAAGCTGTCCTCTGGAGCTCATGGTTATCACACTCATGAACCCACAGCACCTGTGTTAACACAATACTTTCACATGATCAAGCCAGTTAGAGTCAGGGCTTAGATAGTGTGTGCAATCCTTGACAATGCCATATTGAGGGGCTTTTGGCATTTGATGGCTACTGGTGAATGAAGAATCATTCATTTTTTTGGGGGGGGGGTATTTCCTTGGTAATTTGCTTGTGCTTCAATAGATTCCCTTCACGAGTGACACGAGATTCTGATTCTTGATGAGATCTAAAAGGTAAACAGATGAAGACGTGGTGTCAGGAGATGTATTATAGGAAATCTGGTGAGATTTGGTAAAGAGAATGTAGAATGCATACAAGTATATTTCTTTATAAAAAATAAAGAAAAGTATGAAAGGACAAATGTTTACTTAATTAACAGAAGATAGAATATCTATAGCCAAATTCTAAAAGGCTTATATACATAAAGCTAGAAATAATAGATGAGTTTAAAAGATGTACAAATTTTCTTCACTGTTTAAGAGATCATGGTAAGAGATCATGGGAGAGAATGTAATGTATTATAATATACTTTCAAATGTAAAAGATTATAACTTTAGCTTAGTAACAAATACAAGGTTTTTCACCGACTGAGATTACATATAATCAGTTTGAGGTAATTCCTCCCTGTTGAATTATACGCATTTCTAAATTCCTCAGAAAAACAACCTTAGAATAACTACTTTTAGTCCCCCAAAGTCCAGGGAATTGGGACAAAAACCCTTCACTTGTTTCTTCAAGCTGTACATAATTATTACTAAACTAAAATTATGATTTTTTACATTGGCACAGAATTTATTTGATACAAATTTAGATTTTTAAGATTTTCTTTAATATAAATTTCACAATGATTTAAAATTAATATTGTTACTCTGATGTACACGCATTGTGCCTATACAACACATTTCAGCATAGATGGCTTATACCCAGTCCTTTTCTGCTATTAAAAAATGAAGCTGAGATGATTAAGCACGTGAGTTTAAGGCCAAATAGCAAATTCATGTCTCTAAGTTTATTGTTAGAATGCTTTCAAGATAATTTATTAAAATAATTAATCGACAACAGTCCAGATTACTTATATAATTAGATGGTTTCTAAAAAACACCAGAAGTCCACAAAATATGAGTTTTAATGTTCTTTAACTTTTATTGAGACATGTCCACTCCCACCATCTCCCCTTTGGTATATTCAAAGAAGAAACTGAAAATCTCCACCTCCACATGAGGTAATTTATTGTGGCAGACAGGCACTATGCAAAAATTGCTCCAATTCTTCTACAGACTAATTACTGTCCAGAAAGGAAACATAGCAGAATAAGTTTGCTGAAAATTTCTGCCAAGCCAGAATGATTAGCCCTTCAAAATTCCGTGTTTCAAAAGTCTGTCTGATGATCCTAGGCCAGAAGGCTGAAGACTTGCTCTCACATGTTGCTCACAGGGGACTGTGCAAATAGAAAATTGTCTCTATAACCTGTCTCAGTTCTAGAAGCCATGCTAGGCTTCCTATATTTACGGAAAAATGGATCATTCTCAGATTACTGGCGGGGGTGAAAACTTAGTATAATGGTATAGCCCACTCAGACTATTTAACTTTGAGAATACATTTTTTTTATTAACTTGAGTATTTCTTATTTACATTTCGAGTGTTATTCCCTTTCCCGGTTTCCGGGCAAACATCCCCCTAAACCCTCCCCCTTCCCCTTCTTTATGGGTGTTCCCCTCCCCATCTTCCCCGCATTGTCTCCCTCCTCCCAACAATCTAGTTCACTGGGGGTTCAGTCTTAGCTGGACCAAGGGCTTCCCCTCCCACTGGTGATCTTACTAGAATATTCATTGCTACCTATGAGGTCAGAGTCCAGGGTCAGTCCATGTATAGTCTTTAGGTAGTCACTTAGTCCCTGGAAGCTCTGGTTGCTTGGCATTGATGTTCATAAGGGGTCTCGAGGTCGTTCAAGCTCTTCCCCTTCTTTCTCTGATTCCTTCAACGGGGGTCCCGTTCTCAGTTCAGTGGTTTGCTGCTGGCATTCGCCTCTGTATTTGCTGTATTCTGGCTGTGTCTCTCAGGAGCGATCTACATCCGGGTCCTGTCAGCCTGCACTTCTTTGCGTCATTCATCTTGTCTAATTGGATGGCTGTATATGTATAAGCAACATGTGGGGCAGGCTCTGAATGGGTGTTCCTTCTGTGTCTGTTTTAATCTTCACCTCTCTATTCCCTGCCAAGGGTATTCTTATTCCCCTTGTAAAGAAGGAGTGAAACATTCACATTTTGATCATCCGTCTTGAGTTTCATTTGTTCTAGGTATCTAGGGTTATTCAAGTATTTGGGCTAATAGCCACTTATTAATGAGTGCATACCATGTGTGTTTTTCTGTGATTGGGTTACCTCACTCAGGTTGATATTTTCCAATTCCAACCATTTGCCTACGAATTTCATAAAGTCGTTGTTTTTGATACCTGAGTAATATTCCATCGTGTAGATGTACCACATTTTCTGTATCCATTCCTCTGTTGAAGGGCATCTGGGTTCTTTCCAGCTTCTGGCTATTATAAATAAGGCTGCGATGAACATAGTGGAGCACGTGTCTTTTTTATATGTTGGGGCATCGTTTGAGCATATGCCCAAGAGAGATATAGCTGGATCCTCAAGCAGTTCAATGTCCAATTTTCTGAGGAACCTCCATACTGATTTCCAGAGTGGTTGTACCAGTCTGCAATCCCACCAACAATGGAGGAGTGTTCCTCTTTCTCCACATCCTCTCCAGCATTTGCTGTCACCTGAGTTTTTGATCTTAGCCATTCTCACTGGTGTGAAGTGAAATCTCAGTGTTGTTTTGATTTGCATTTCCCTTATGACTAAAGATGTGGAACATTTCTTTAAGTGTTTCTCAGCCATTCAGGATTCCTCAGCTGTGAATTCTTTATTTTACTCTGAACCCCATTTTTAATAGGGTTATTTGTCTCCCTGTGGTCTAACTTCTTGAGTTCTTTGTATATTTTGGACATTAGGCCTCTATCTGTTGTAGGATTGGTAAAGATCTTTTCCCAATCTGTTGGTTGCCGTTTTGTCCTAACCACAGTGTCCTTTGCCTTACAGAAGCTTTGCAGATTTATGAGATCCCATTTATCGATTCTTGGTCTTAGAGCATAAGCCAATGGTGTTTTCTTCAGGAAATTTTTTCCAGTGCCCATGTGTTCGAGATGCTGCCCTAGTTTTTCTTCTATTAGTGTGAGTGTATCTGGTTTGATGTGGAGGTTCTTGATACACTTGTACTTAAGCTTTGTACAGGGTGATAAACATGGATCAATCTGCATTCTTCTACATGTTGACCTCCAGTTGAACCAGCACCATTTGCTGAAAATGCTATCTTTTTTCCATTTGATGGTTTTGGCTCCTTTGTCAAAAATCAAGTGACCATAGGTGTGTGGGTTCATTTCTGGGTCTTCAATTCTGTTCCATTGGTCTATCTGTCTGTCTCTGTACCAATACCATGCAGTTTTTTATCACTATTGCTCTGTAATACTGCTTGAGTTCAGGGATAGTGATTCCCCCTGAAGTCCTTTTAATGTTGAGGATAGTTTTAGCTATCCTGGGTTTTTTGTTATTCCAGATGAATTTGCAAATTGTTCTGTCTAACTCTTTGAAGAATTGGATTGGTATTTTGATGGGGATTGCAAAGAATTTGTAGATCGCTTTTGGTAGAATGGCCATTTTTACTATATTAATCCTGCCAATCCCTGAGCATGGGAGATCTTTCCATCTTCTGAGGTCTTCTTCAATTTCTTTCTTCAGAGTCTTGAACTTCTTATTGTACAGATCTTTTACTTGCTTGGTTAAAGTCACACCGAGGTACTTTATATTATTTCTAATTTCTTTCTCGGCTTGATTCTCTTTTGTGTAGAGGAAGGCTACTGATTTATTTGAGTTAATTTTATACCCAGCCACTTTTCTGAAGTTGTTTATCAGCTTTTATAGTTCTCTGGTGGAACTTTTGGGATCACTTAAATATACTATCATATCATCTGCAAATAGTGATATTTTGACTTTTCTTTTCCGATCTGTATCTCCTTGCCCTCCTTTTGTTGTCTGATTGCTCTGGCTAGAACTTCAAGAAGTATATTGAATAAGTAGGGAGAGAGTGGGCAGCCTTGTCTAGTCCCTGATTTTAGTGGGATTGCTTGAAGTTTCTCTCCATTTAGTTTAATGTTAGCAACTGGTTTGCTGTATATGGCTTTTACTATGTTTAGGTATGGGCTTTGAATTCCTATTCTTTCCAGGACTTTTATCATGAAGGAGTGTTGTATTTTGTCAAATGGTTTCTCAACATCTAATGAAATTATCATGTGGTTTTGTTCTTTCAGTTTGTTTATATAATGGATCACGTTAATGGTTTTCCGTATATTAAACAATCCCTGCATGCGAGGGATGAAGCCTACTTGATCATGTTAGATGATTGTTTTGATGGGCTCTTGGATTCGATTTGCCAGACAACACACCGAAAAGCTCTAGAACAAAAAGAAGCAAATACACCCAGGAGGAGTAGAAGGCAGGAAATAATCAAACTCAGAGCTGAAATCAACCAAGTAGAAACAAAAAGGACCATAGAAAGAATCAACAGAACCAAAAGTTGGTTCTTTGAGAAAATCAACAAGATAGATAAACCCTTAGCCAGACTAACGAGAGGACACAGAGTGTGTCCAAATTAACAAAATCAGAAATGAAAAAGGAGACATAACTACAGATTCAGAGGAAATTAAAAAAATCATCAGATCTTACTATAAAAGCCTATATTCAACAAAACTTGAAAAGTTGCAGGAAATGGACAATTTCCTAGACAGATACCAGGTACCGAAGTTAAATCAGGAACAGATAAACTAGTTAAACAACCCCATAACTCCTAAGGAAATAGAACCAGTCATTAAAGGTCTCCCAACAAAAAGAGCCCAGGTCCAGACGGGTGTAGTGCAGAATTCTATCAGACCTTCATAGAAGACCTCCTACCAATATTATCCAAACTATTCCACAAAATTGAAACAGATTGAGCACTACCGAATTCCTTCTATAAAGCCACAATTACTCTTATACCTAAACCGCACAAAGACCCAACAAAGAAAGAGAACTTCAGATCAGTTTCCCTTATGAATATCGACGCAAAAAATAATCAATAAAATTCTGACAAACCGAATCCGAGAATACATATTTAATTAGCTAGTTATCACATAATACATAAGCTATCCAGGATATAATAGATTTTAAGACTTTTAAAAGCTAAAATATATCTAAACGTTCTGATTAACTGATAAAAGTTTGGCTGGGTTGTAGGTACATCTTATACTTTTAAATTACAAAATGATAATAGTTGTGCTCAACTTATATTTGAGATAAAAGTTTCTATTTTTTTTAATTAAAAGGGTAAAAGAATAGATTGATATCATTATTGAGGTGAAGGGAGGTACAGGATAGAACCAGGCCTGTCATTGGATAAATAGGTAGGATGGGTGGGAGAAAAGTTTTAGAGAGGCAGAGGAAGCCAGAGGGAGAATGTGAGAGCACAGAGAACATGGCAGTAGATGTTTTATTGCCTCTCTGTACATATTACAGGTTGTTATGACTATTCTCAAGGGATGGGTATGTACAGGATTCTGTCCCATCTAGATTGGCAAATTATATCTTATCAATTGCATCAGAAAATATTGTTTGATGTGTTCTTTCATAAGGCAACTTAATTGAGTTTAAGAGAGTGTATGGGGCCAGATGCATGGGCCTACCAAAGAATTGGGATGTGTTTGCCTGGCATGGTGGAAACCCAACCAAGAGGGCTGTGGATGAGGGAGGAACAGCCTGACAGGGTGCCATGTTGGGAAGAATAGTGTGTCATAAAGTAGATGGGGGCAGCATTGAGCCACTGAGATAAATTATTGCTATTTCCAAAGGCACCAGAAATATTAAGGGAGTGAGACAGCTGGGGTAAAACTGGGAACCAGTTCTGTCGGGTTTTTTGTTTTGTTTTGTTGTTTTTATTTTTACTGCAGCACATATATTGTGTGTCGAGTGTCCTGAAGGGAAAACATGCTTAAGTCCTTGAGTATGAGGTGATTTATTGCATCATAGCCGCATATAACCATAATGGGATACTAAAGACAAAGATAGGAGAGTGAGAATTTTTAATTTCCAAGAAATTATAGGATTTTGGTGTTTCTCAATCGTATGATTTCTTGGGGTACGATATATACCTTGTGATCTAGACTAATAGATGAATCACAGAAAGAAAAAAGGTGGAGGCAGAGTTACCATTAAAGGTTTTTCGGGCCTGGGAATCAGATGCAAGGGACAGAGAGACTACAAGGCCACAGAATATGTTGCTTATCAATTATATTGAGAGGTTACAAAGGGAATGGCAGGTTTGAGGAAAGCAGCCAGTTAGACAGGACTGTGATCTAACACTTCCCTGCTTATGAAAGAACATTCAAAAGTCACATCCAGCTGGAAAGTCTTATGAATGCTATGAAGTATCTATTAATGTGGGGAGCCAGGACTGCCCTAGGCTGTCTGAAAGACCTGGACAAAAGAATAACTGAAACACTAGTTCTATTCCCTTACCCAGGATAAAACTTGTAAAGGCCTGTCTGATGCTGAAGCCAATGTCTTAAAGGAGTCAAGGTTGAGGGAAGAGACTCTTCCCTTAGGTTGTGGTTATCAGTTCTTTGGCAGCTGTAACTCTGGTATCCCATGTTCTTTTCATCAGCATTGTCTGACTTAATCATTTGCTGACTTAGTTGTTCCCCATGTACAACCACCAGTACCCCCAGGACTGCAAATTATAAATATGATTCTACAATTTCTAATAAAGAGCAAATAAGTTTCAGGAATCACCACAAAAATGTTTACTAACAGCAATCACATTTTAAATCAGACAAACTAAAAATAAATTGAACACCTTGTGCTCTAGCTGTATATCCTCTGGACATAACCCCAAGACACCAAATTACTACAGAGGCACTTGTACAGTTTCACCCATTGTTGCTTAGTTCCCAGCAGGGAGGAAATGCAATTCATATGAATCCTAATGGGGTGACTGCTCTGCTTTTCCTATCAGTTATTTTCCTATACTGCCACTATGCCATCCTCATCGTGCAATCCTAGATAGCACAGTGATCTATGACTCCAAGATATAATGTTTGACTATGTAATTGCAAATATTGGAAGAGAAATGAAGTCTTCTATACTGCTATATATTTATTTAAATGTCCCTGTTTGTTTTATTCCAGAGACTGTGCTGCAAAAGGTATATACACACTTCTCCCTCATTTCCTCTGCTGAAGGCTATGTGGCTCTGTTTTAATTCTCATGTGATAAAGTATCACATTCTCTATACTATTTCAAGAGATGTATCTCTCTTACTCTTCTCTATTTAAACAGTCTAAACTGTCCTTCTATCAAACTATGCTGTTTATATAACAGGCAAACCCAGAAATATCAAGTGTGCTTCACAAGGTAAGTATGCAAAATACGGTTTTATAGAATTCCTTGTAATGCATCTATTACTATTTTTATTTTCTGGTCTATTCGGGTGTCTTTTATAATATCCACCTGCTTGTTGCCTATGGAAAATTACAAACAAAAGCAAAAACAGAAAACAATTAAACTCTGTTATCAAATCTTAAGCAAACATTCATCACTCTAGGACTGGGAAATTTCTCAGAGGGTAGAAGCATATGGACCTGGGTGTGAATATTCAGCATGTATACATAATGCCAGGCATAGGGGATAGCTACACATAACTATTACCTCTGAATCCTAAGGGCTCACTGACCAGTTCTCTCTGAACTGAACCTGCTGGTATAGACAAGCATGCTTGAAGCTAACCATCGGACTCCATGGGGACTCCAATGAAGGAGTGAAGGAAGAGCTGAAACGGTGTGCAAACCCATAGGAAGAACAACAATATCAACCAACTAGACTTACCAGTGCTCCCAGGGATTAAACTACTAACCAAATAGTACTCATGTAAAAGCCTAATGCTTCAGTTGCATATGGAGCAGAGGATGGCATTGTCTGGCATCAATAGGAGGAGAAGCCCTTGGTCCTGTGAATGTTCCTTTCTCCAGTGCAGGGTAATGGTATGGTATTGAGGTGCGAGTGGGTGGATGGGAGGAAAAGCATCCTCATGAAAGCAGGGGGTGGGTTGTGGGAGAGTGGGTAACTCGGCAAGGGAATAACATTTGCAATGTAAATATATAAAATATCAAGTTAAAAAAATGTTACCACTGCTCTTAATAACCCTATATAAGTTTTTAAAATCCACTTGCCAAAATTCTTACTAAGTCTGTTTTCTGTTCACACATGGACTATGATGGATTAACACCGTATCTGGGAATATCTTCTGAATATTAGACATAACATCTGAATATATGATTATTTACACCCATTTTTTGTTCAAGAAGAATCCGATGCCAAAGAAAATTTCCTCTTTTTGATTAGCATGGACATTATATTCAAATAAGCTAATAAAATAAAGGATACCTGAGTGTATACACATTCACATACATATTCATACATATGAATATGTGTGTACATATGTATATATGATGTAGGCCTCCTTCACAGGGCATTTAGGTCTTAACAGTTCCCTTAGGCATACACATTGCATCTAGGCCTTCCTGTTTTCCCTAGACCTTTAACAACCAGCAACTTTGCTCTCTGAGACATCAGTCTACAGAGGAATTCATAGGGAAACCCTGTCTGAAAAACTAGGTGAGGGAGAAAACAGATTAACAGATTGATTGCTCTCTCCCTCTCTGTCTCTGTCTCTGTCTCTGTCTCTCTCTCTCTCTCTCTCTGTGTGTGTGTGTGTTTGTGTGCATTTGTGTGTGTGTGCGTGTGTGTGTGTGTGTGTGTGTGTGTATTCAACTGAGGTGGCACTGGCAAATAAATGTTTGCCCCTCCTCTGTAAGCCAGGCCACCCCAATACTGCCTTTCCTTTTCCTTAGTTTGTTTGGTTTATTCCAAGTTAATTGTATCTGTTTCTTTAATTTCCTCTTCATTTCTTTAGTTGAGTCAGGCGTCTTTGCACATAAACCCTGGAAATCAGTACCTGGATCAGGTCTGCAGCCTGCGCACAGGGTTCTACCCACCTCCACCACTCAAGTGATGCAATAAAAGACATGCAGCACCGCATCTGACTTCTTTTCACTGAACATTTACTTTAGTTCCAATGTTCATTCAGGTCTGAGAGAGGAGGGAGGGAAGGAGGGAAGAGAGACAAAGAGAGTGACAGAGAAACAGTGACAGAGGGGGAGAATTGTAGGTTATTGCTCCATCTCTTCAATCACTGTCTGTTGTTTGCCATCTTGGCAACCATGCCCCTAAACCCTACCTTGGGTAAGACCAAGCATAATGGCAGCAACCATATAATTCCTGCTTAGTCACACTGAACACCCCAGTCATCACTACCTTTGGAGAATTGTAAGGGGGCTCCTCTGATCTAGAGAATAGTACCCTTGAATGAGATGAGAAGCACAACAAGCATTATTTGTTTTGAAATATAAGACATGGAAAGAACTATATGTGTGGATTTACAGACAGAAAGACAGAGAGACAGACGGACAGACAGACAGGACGGACAAGACAGAACAGGACAGGACAGAACAGGACAGGAATGGAGAAAAAAAACAAGAACACAAACAAATCTAAAAATGGAAGTCTGGTTCCAAATAGTCTCTGTCTGCACTGTCGCTCTAGTGTTGGTGGTCCAGCTTATAAAAGCTTATACATGGATGGTTTTGGGAAATGCTGCTGGGTGTTCAGTTCAGGTCCAAGATTATTGCAGGTAACTAGACAACAAAGAAAGCAGTTAGACTGACTTCTACAGTGTTTGGTTTCTGAGTGTGTTATCACACAGAAGAACCTAACAGAATATGTAATGAATTCCGGCAGTAACAGCAGAAACAACCAATGAGAAAGTGTCCTTATAATATTAGTAACTGCAACAAAATGGCAGACTAGCTAGGTAACAGTTACCTAGCCATTAACTAATCTGACTTATGTCACATTCTTCACATTGCATCTACATAAGCCTTCCTATCTTCCTCTACAGTGCTGAGACCAAAGTGAGATCAAAGTCATGCATCACCATGGGTGCCTTCCTTTTCATTTTTTTCTTTCATACTAGGAAGTGTGTGTGTGTGTGTGTGTGTGTGTGTGTGTGTGTGTGTGTGTGTAGAGAGAGAGAGAGAGAGGGAGAGGGAGAAGGAGAGGGAGAGGGGCAGAGGGAGAGAAAAAGAGAGAGAGAGTGCTCTAGAGAGGGAGAGCACTGGAGAGAGAGAGAGAGAGAGAGAGAGAGAGAGAGAGAGAGAGAGAGAGAGAGAGAGAAAGAGAGAGAGAGAGTTTAAAATCAGCACTCAAGACTTTTTTCTTCCTATCCCTATCCCAATCCCCCCAAACCAGCAGTAAAGCCACCAGTACCAGAGACAGAGGAAGATGAAATCTCTAGTCTGAAAAACTAGAGGAGGGTGATAAACAGATCTCTCTCTCTCTCTCTCTCTCTCTCTCTCTCTCTCTCTCTCTCTCTCCCTCATGATTTGTTAAAGTGTTCCCTTTGTGCTGTGTTGATTCTACTTTATTAAGCAAGTTTCACATCGTACTAGCTCCAAAGAGGTGTCAACAGTCTCTTGGCGTGCAGGCAGTTGTTGCCTGCTTTAAATATTTTTTGGTGTTTGTTTGTTTGTTTGTTTGTTTGTTTGTTTGTTTGTTTGTTTCAAAACCCAGGACCTGCCTTCGTTCAACAGATCCAAACCCAGCTCTCCAAGGGAAAAATGGAGTCAAGTCCGAAGTCACTGGCATATAAGTCATCTGCCATTGACAGTCATAGGAGATGGGAATATCGTGCTTTCTCCAATGGAGATTCACCTGGGGATGCATCAACCACATATAAGGGCAGGCCTGGGGTAAATGGGGTGGTGGATGGGGAGGAAGGATCTGGAAAGAGCTTTGTGTTAGGAAACTATGATCAGAATGTTGGACAGAAAACAAAATTTGTACTTTAAAAAAGAAAAAAAAAAGCTCCCAATATCTAACCAAAAAGGAAAGGAAAAAAAAACTGACAGCAGAACTTTACTAACTGCAAATGTTCCATCTCCCTGTATCCAACCACTCCACTCCCAGATAGGTAGATGATAGTTTGCACTTTTGTCCCAGTTGTGCTATCGAGGTTAATAAAAGGGGAACCATCTCTGTGGTTATGTTTTACACACACGAAAAAAAATAAAAGTAGTGGATAGACATGCCCGGCATTTTAAGATGCTCAATTTCTTTGCAAGCTTCATTTTGTTTCATTCTTTTAAAGGTTTATTTACTTATTTTCATTTATATGAGTATACTAAAGCCCTTTTTATATACACACGGCAGTAGAGTACACGGGATATCCCTTTGCAGAGGGTTGTGAGCCACTATATGGTTTCTGAGGAATGAAACTCAGGATCTCTGGAAGAGCAGTGCAGAACCATCTCTCCAGCCCTTCACAAGCTTTATTTAACTAAACATTAAACATGAATGAGAAATGCCAAATCCTGTAAATATGGTTCAGATTCAGCCTTACTTAGAAATCCAGAGCTGGCAGGGTGAGGCTGGGAGTGAGCAAAGGGAGTCTTCCTCTTTCCCTGAGGGTGTGCTATCAATTCCATTACCATTTCCAAACAGCTGGGTGTGAGTCTAACTAAGGTTTTCTTCAGTCATTTGCCATGAGCCAGAGCACTGAAAGGACAGCAAGGGATCAGACATTCACACTAAAATCATCACTCACTGATTTCAGGCAGAAAACTTGCCCCCCCCTCCCCAAAGAGGCACCGCCTGGCTCACGGCTGAAGCAAAGCATGCTAGGGCAGCAGCAGTATTTCCCTGACAGTCCTTCTGGGACATGCACATTCTCCAGCCCCACCCCACCCCACCCCACCCCCTCTCAGCTAGCTCCTGTCCACCCCTCCCCCTTCCCCCACGTACAGGGAGGAGGCCTTGTGTGTGTGGAGGCGGGAGATGGAAGTGTCTCTTGAGAGAGGGTTCGGGTCTCCCAAACAAATAAATAACTAGAATCTTCATTTATTTACTTTATTTCATAGAGTATACCATGGCAGAGGGAAAAGGAGCAGGGAAACTAGGCCAACTGGTAGAGCTCCTTTCATTTTGTTTCAAAAAGGAAAAGCCAAAGAAACAACAGTCCCTGGTTTTCCTGAAAGGAACATAATGGGAAAAGTTGAAACATTGACTCGCCACTTAATACTTTGGCTTTCAATAAAAGGGCCAACAGATCTACCTCCTATTGTTAAAAAAGAGAATAAAAAACCACAAAACCTTTCAGTCAGCCAACTTCCCTTTAAACGTCTGTTAAACAGGAAAACTGTTTTTTTTAAACATCATTTTAAATACTTAAATATGTATTTGTGTGTGTGTGTCTGTGTGTGTGTGTGTGTGTGTGTGTGTGTGCGCGTGTCTGTGTGTGACTGTCTGTCTGTCTGTCTGTCTGTAAGTGTCTTCTGTATGGAGAGGATGTGCTGTAACACTCAGGACGGGGTGGTCTGGGACCCACGAGTGATGCTGCGCTGCACTGCACCCCCAGTCACCTTCCCCATAGTGCCTTCCCAGTGGTCTCATAGCCGGTTTCGGAGCACCGCCAAGGTGGAAGGGCGCCTGGCTGAGGCCTGTTGCTGAACAGTGGTGGAGGGACGGTCACCCACCAACCCCACCCATGGCCGCACCTGTGCCCCTGCGCCGGCCTCCTGAGCGCCCTCCGACACCCTGTTGGGAGGAACAGGGACAGTGACGGAGGGACGCTTAGAGGGAGGAGAAAAACGCCCAGGTGGAGGGGTCGGGAGGAAAGGGGAGTGGGAAAGTTCCGCAGGGATCACCAGCACAGCCGAACGTGCGCCTCTGGGTTGAATCTTCTGGGCGGACTGCGCTGACCACACCCGTTTACCTCTTAACGGTTTCACGCCCTCTTGAACTCTCTCTGCAAAGTTCTTTTCAACTTTTCCTTACTGTACTTGCTGGCTATCAGTCTCGTGCCAGTATTTAGCCTTAAATGGAGTTTACCACCCGCTTTGGGCTGCATTCCCAGCAACCGGACTCCAGGAAGATCCGGGCCTGGCGGGCCTGGCCCGCTACGGGTCTCACACTGTCCAAGGGCTGGGCCTCAATCAGAAGGACTTGGGCCCCCACGAGCGGCGCCGGGGAGTGGGTCTCCCCTATGCCACATTTCACGCGCCACGGCACGCGGCGGGGATTCAGCGCTGGGCTCTTCCTTGTTCACTCGCCATTACTGAGGGAATCCTGGATAGTTTCTTTTCCTCCGCTAACTAATATGCTTAAATTCAGCGGGTTGCCACGTCTGATCTGAGGTCGAGGTCAAGAGGGGAAGGAGGAAAGGAGGGCGCACGCGGCTGCGGTCTGACGGACGAAGAGGAGAGCGGGAGGGTGCCAGGGTCCCAGGCCGGGGCCTGCGACCTCTCTACCCCGGCCAGCTCCCACATCCTGGGGACAAGTCGCATCAGCGCCATGCTGCAGCGTCACGCCATCTGGCACCCCACAACACAAGAGGGAGGGGGGTAGGAGAGGTACCAGAGACAAGCCCCGGCAGGTGCGGTATCCTCCCACCCCCAGTCCGACCCTTGCAGGTTGCTCTCTCTGCGCATACTGGCGGGTGCATGGCGGCGGCCCAGTGGGCGGGGCCCACCTCCCACCAGACTGGAGGCGCAACGACCGACCCGGGTGACACTGCCATTCTCACGCCCAGGCACCGGACCGGCCCCTGGCCCCTGTCCCGCCCAGGCACCAGACCGGCCCCCGCCGATGTGTCCCCACGGTGGGGAGAGCGGGCAAGGACGGGAGCGGGAGCACCGGGGCGAGCAGGAATGAGCCACAAGAAGGGTGGCCAGCGCGCGGCGTCGGTGTATGGGGAGATCTAGGCCCACATAGACCCACCGGGCGTGGACAACCGCCAGACACCACCCAGTCTGAACTTCGGGAGACGGAGGGCCGAGGGGAGAGGCCCTGTGAGCAGAGTCCAAGCAGCAGAACCCCTCGAGTGCACAGAGGGGGCTCGCGACACGCCACCCCCCCCAAGGCGTCGAAACCGAAGGGGGCGTGGCAGCGATTGATCCTCAAGCGCCTCTCAGACAGGTGTAGCCCCGGGAGGAACCCGGGGCCTCTAGTGAGTTTGTAAAACTCTCAGAGAGAATCTTCCCTCAGCCTTGAGATCCTCGAGCCCAATGACCAGTTCGAGTCCACAGGCTGCAATCTGCAAGAGGATTTTTATTGATCAGGATACACAGGTATCTGTGGGCATCCCAGTCAATTCAGAAGACTGGCGCACCTAACAGAACCAGGGGCGGGTTTTTATAGGGTATTGGGGAGCAGAAGCAGGCTTAGAGAAGCAGATGCGTGGTTGGTGCATTCAAGTGAGGCACACAGCAAGAGAATACGTGCAGGTTGGGGCTTCCAGAATGTCAGGGGCTAGGGGTTTATCTCTTGTTAGGTGGCCCATAAAGCAATATCAATAATTTAGATTGGTTTCTGTATTATGTTTTCTTTTATGGTCTGTTTCGTCTAAATGATGGGTCAGCTTGTCCCACAAAGCTTGGACACATCTGAACTTTCCCAGGCTTATTTTAGTTCTGAGTCTGTGTATCTGAAAACTTACTTTTTACTTCTATAGTTGAGGGCCTTGGGCTTGTACAATTCCCTTTCTTGGAGGGGGTCTTTCACGTTCATAGTTTCCATGATCAATGCATCCTGCAATTCACATTAATTCTCGAAGGTAGCTGCATTCTTCATCTACGCACAAGCCAAGTGATCCACCGCTAAGAGTCTTATCGGTATCTGGGGTGTGAACGGACTCCTATGGGTGCTAACACTGGCACAAGCTCCCCCGCCCGCCCCTGCTGCACTGGAAGAGAGGGGCCAACTGCCAGGCGGCTCCACCTCAGGCCGGCCAGCGGGAAATTAAAGGATACATGTGAAAAGAAAAAAAAGACAAGGTCGGGAACAGAAAGGCTGGACACACGGGACATGGGACGCAGCGAACCCAGCACCCAGTGGCGGCCAGCCAATGGGCGGGCAAGTCGGGCGCTTGGGCCGGGACCCCACGGGCACCCAGAGTGGGCCAGAGACATGGCCCCCCGACCGCCTCCTCTGGAAGCACCGGCGGCCAGAGGGGGCCCGCTGAGTCTCAGGGACTACCAGGTGGAGGGAGGAAATGGGAAGCCCTCCTGCGGATGACCGACCGGCGGTAGGGCGACCCCCCCCCCCGGGGTCTTTAAACTTCTGCGCTGGAACAGGACAGCTAGTTACCCAGACAGGAGCGGGACTGACAGGCGAGGCCCAAAAGGCTGGGCAGGCTGCAAGAGCCCACCCGTGGCACAGGGACCCCCTGCACGCGACAGAGACACCCCGGGACCTTCAGAGCGGGAGAGCCATGGTAGAGGGGCGGCAGGTGCCTTGAGGAGAGTGAGCGGGTCCCTGCCACCTCATACCGCCCCCCTTCCCCCCCCCCTCAGTGCACAGGAGATGAGATCATGGAGCCGGTCCAGAAAGAGGCACAATGACCTCAGTACGCCGAGGGCCTTGGCTGGCCAGCGGGCAAGGGAGGTGCTGGCAGCGGAAGCAGCAGTGGTGGAGGCAGAGGCAAGGACATAGGCAGAAGAGCAAGGGAGAGAGAGAGAATGGAGGAGGTCCCTCGAAGGACCAGACCTGACACCCTCCCTGCACCACTCCTTAACGACCCCCGCCTTTCCCGAAAAGCTCACTTGGCCAGCGGCCAAGGCACAGGCCAGGAATGCTATGAGGACCCTGGGACGCGCCTCCCAGTGAGAGGAGGGACTCACACAGGCCAGAGAAAGGACCAGACACCCCCTTGGCCTTCTCCCTTAATGATCCTTCCACTGGTTCACCTACAGAAACCTTGTTATGATTTTTACTTCTTCTAGATAGTCAAGTTCGACCTTCTGGAGCTGGGCCCTCCAACAAAATTATTAATCAAGAAAGTGCCCACAGGCTTTTTCATTGGACAATCTTATGAAGAGGTTTTTCTCAGTTAAGATTTCTTCTTCCAAGTTATCTCTAGTTTTATATCACATTGATAAAAAACCTTCTTATATAGTTTGTAGGTGAGAGTTTGTGGGTGTATATCTCTAAGCTTATGTATTGAAGTGATATCATTAAAAATTTTACAAAAGAATGGCTAATAATAACCTGTGTGTGTGTGTGTTTCTTTAGTCCCGCAGGCTTTCGCCCGATTCTCGGTACCATCTCGGTGTGGGCACTGGGCACCGAAAGTGTATGTCAGTGAAATTATGTGTGTATATGTGTTTCAGCATACCCACAGATATTATATGCATCATAATAGGGTATTAAAAGGACAATGTCTTAATCTAAAGAAATGCTTTAGATTGTAGCACACACCAGCAAGAAAACATTCCTTTTTTGGCACGGGGTAGCAATTGGGCTTGTAACAATACATTATGAAATATACTAGGAAGAGTGAAATAGCTCAATAGTAAAGATATTTGTTGCCAAGGCAGTTAACCTTGGTTTGGTCCTTGGGACATACACAATGGAAGGAGGAAATGAATGCCATAAATTGGACTCCGTCATCCACATGTGTGCAATCACATGCAGAAACAAGCAAATAATCAACTAAAAGAATCAGAAAATTAGAAATCTATAAATATAGGACTTAAAATATATGCATCAATTAAAGTAAGGAAATAGGTTGACATGAGATATGGTAAGAATACTGTAAAGCTGATACATACCCAGACTTAAAGTATCCCTATACATATGTGTGTTCTGTTTCTCCCATTTCTGGAGCAAGAAAAAAATTACATACATGGAATTTCTGCTTAGTATTGCAGAGCAACAGAACATAATATTGAGAATTAAAAGAAGAATACATATATAGTTCATATGAAGGCAACTTGGTCTTGCAGAGATAAGCTAAACAACTCCTGGATACTATAAGTTCAGACTCATGAACATGTATTACTCAGATTGGTGAATGAAAAACTTAAATATGGGGCATGTAGATTCCAGAGACTTTTCCACAGTGGAATTGTGTAACCAGGGTGACCAGACAATAGCACTTGCATTTGTATCAGAATTATAGGGACCATTCTTTGCACGGTGGAGGAATAGGCACCTACACTGAAATGTACTATATGTAACTAGAGAAATAAAACAAAATGTTCTCCTTTATAACCAAATCAGGAATACTACTAGGAGATTCCAGATTTCTTAGTCACATCGTGAAATAGAATCAAGTGACCTTGTTCCAATATAATATTCTTCATTCTTTCTGAGATATGAGGTAGAGGATGAAAGAAAATGCCCCAAAAACCTGGGTTTAGGGTAATAAGTTAAAAATCTCAAGTGTATGAGTCCAAGGGGATCTGACATCCATCAGGAGTCCTGGAATACTTCCACTGGACACTCCACAGTGGTTGCCTGTGTAGGATTTGGTTGCTGAATCAGCACTCATTTTTCAAATGTAGAAGACATCAAAATATAGACAAGAGGGATCATCCTCACATTCATTTACAAAGCACCCCCACAAGTTTTCTATTGTCTTACTTGGAAAGGATAAATTTAAAACAATATTATTATACTCAAGGGAAAAGCATGTGTCAAAGAAACAAAAAAAAATTAAAGGCAAAAGTCTATGTTTTTCAAAAGAGTGACTATAAGGAAAAGAAGTACACTTTAAGCAGCCATTGTTCTCTTCTTCAAATTTATGGAGCATGGATGTTATAAAATGAATGATAAGGTAGAATAACAATGTAGGGTGAGAAGCTAATTGAGAGAGAAGAAATTAAAATCAAAGCAGCTCAGAGCATCAAAGAAGCCTGTGGTAAAACCAAATCTGCAGCAACACAATTGTAAGCAATACCCATTATGGAAAAGTAAAAGACAATTCAAAAGGCACATTAATGTATATGATGGACACTTGTGTCAACTTGGATTTAGATGCCTCTAAATCTGGTGCGCTTTGTCTCCTATCAAGAAGGCAAAATATTCCCCTTCAGAAATTTTGAAGTAGATTGAATAATTTTACCCTCTTTGTCCTAGTTAAAAAAAAAATAAGGCCAGAAAATAATTTAAATTGTAAACGTGTGTATGTGAGGGGTGTGTCTTTATTAAATTGTGTGTGAGTATTTGCATGTCTAGGGTTGCCTGTGGAGGCTAGAAAAAAAAGAGTATTAGGTCGCTGAAAATGAAATTACCAGTGATTATGAGTCATCTTGTTCTTTGAATCTGACATGGGTCGTCTTCATAAGTAGTACATGTTCTTTACTTCTCCGTCATCTCTCCAGTCTCCTGTAAAAATAAGTTAAAAAAAAAGAGATTTCTGTTGCCTAAAGACAAGGAGGCTGAATGAATATAATGATTCTGAGGTTATTTTTAAAGATGAAATTCATTATGGTAGACAATGGGCATAATATATCTAAAACTAAAAAAAGATAAAGTGAAAACAATAAGGAACAGTGTGCTGTATGACAGATGTTGCAGGGTAGAAAAATGACATAAAACTTTCTAAAGAGGCTTGAGTCTGCTTATAAGGTCGCAGTACTTTGTGTGTACATGTTTGTGTGGGGGTACATATGTCTGCAGGTGCATGTCCACAGGTGTGAATAAGGAGGTCAAAGGTCAATACTGGGTATCATTCTCAGTCACTCTCTACTGTATTGATTTTGTGACATGGTCTCAAGCTGACCATGGAATTACCAATTTAGCTAGACTGGGGGCTCTGTCAAGCCACAGAGTTTCTTTCTTCTTCATTTCACAGGCACCAGGATGATTAGCTTGGAACACAGTCCCATGACTTTTTACATGTTCTCTGGAGACTGCACTCAGATCCTCATGCATGTATCAGAAATAATTTAGCAGTGGTGCTACCTTTTTCTGACAGTGTCCATGTAGCTGCTGCAAGGAATAGCATATGAGTGCTTCAGTGACAGGATTCTACTGTGGCAAGTGCATTTAAACCACTTCTCAAATTTCACAAGGGAAATTTGGTGGCCTTTATATTTAGTACCAAGTTTACATGCCCTAAAAGCTCTCCTTTCCTTCATTGTACTGCATATAGTCATTATCAAAATTGTATCACTTCATCAGTCATTGACAAGGCCATCTGGAGTCACACAGGCTAAGTCACTGTGGATGATTCTACATTTTTCTCAAAACTCTTTCAAGGGATAAAATGTTCTTCACCTCTTTTTGTATCTATCAATCCTCCAGATGTTACCATAAATCCTGGGAATTTGAGACTTATAATCATATTTTTAGAGAAGTACCCAGTCACAATGAGCAAGTCTGTGTCAGCTGTGGAGAGAGGTAGGTCCTGCTTACATAACTGTTTTTAAGAAGCTATATCTGATCAGTAGAGACATGGAAAATGCAGAGATTATGTTGAATTGATGGGGACTTGAAAATGGCTCTTAGAATGATTGCATCTTACAAAGATCTATATATTAGAAAGATGTCTAGAAGATCTGCTTTGTAAAATGAACTTGTCTGTCTGCAATTAAAAGGGAATTATGATAGGAGATAATAACTAGGTATAGTTTACCAACAAATGTTTAATTCGGCCTCTCACCATGCATAACTATGTAACCATGTTTGCTACCAGACCAGTATGTCTTCCTGTTTACAGGACAAGCCTGGCCAGACATCTTTTTGTCTTGCTGAAATTGTGCTTTTTAATGCAAAACAAGTTTAGGTGGTGACTGATCCAAGGAATGGGAGAAGGAGGAAGGGGAACTATTGGGGGATTTGTGTAAAGATAGAGCTTCTGAAATGTGGATATTATGATTTCTTTTAATAATGTAAGCAATGATATCACCGCTTGGGTAAGCACAATTGTCATTGTATAAATATAGAAGGCTCAAGTTATTTGTGGCCACATGCCTGAAAATCAAAAGGTGGTCAGTGTCTTCACTTTTGTTAACTCCCCTTCTCTATCTCAGGACCTAAACATTATAGCTAGAACTGGCATTGGCATCTTCTTGGTTCCTAACTTTTAATTTTTTAAAAATTTTTATTAGATATATCTCTTTACTTCCATTTCAAACATTATTCCCCTTCCCAATTTCCTGTATATAAGCCCCAATTCCCTCCCAACCCCTCCCACATACAGGTATTCCCCCTTTACATCCACTTTATTCCCCCCCATATACCCCTGTACTGGTGGTACAACCATGGCAAGGCCAGGGGCTTCCCCTTCCCCTGGTGCCCCAACAAATCTGTCCTCTGCTATATATGCGGTTGGAGCCCTGGATTATTCCATGTATAGTCTTTCAGTACTGGTTTAGGCCCTGGAAGCTCTGTTTGATTGGCATTGTTGTTTTGATGGGGTTGCATGCTCCTTCAACTCTTTCAATATTTCATCTAATTCCCTCCAAGGGTCTTTTTCTCAGATCAGTGGTTGCTGCTAGCATTGACTTCTGTATTGGACATGCTCTGGATGTGTCTCTCAGGAGAGATCTATATCTGGCTCCTTTCAAGATGCATTTTATAACTTCATCAATCTTATCTAGTATACATATATATACACATACATATACATATATATACACATGTATACACATATATACATACACACATATACATACATTTATATATATATATATATCCCCTTTTAAGAAGGAATGGGAGCATCTGAATTTTGGTCATCCTTCTTCTTGAGCTTCCTGTGGTCTGTGGATTGCATCTTGGGTAATTTGAGCTTTTGGGATAATATCCACTTATCAATGAGTGCATACCAAGTGTGTTTTCCTGTGATCGAGTAACCTCACTCAGGATGATATTTTCTAGTTCATTCCATTTGCCTATGAATTTCATGAAGTCATTGTTTTTGATAGCTGAGTAGTACTCCACTGTGTAGATGTACCACTTTTTGGAATCCATTCCTCTGTTGAAGGGCATATGGGTTCATTCCAGCTTGTGGTTATTATAAATAAGGCTGATATGAACATAGTGGAGCATGTGTCTTTGTTGTATGTTGGAGCATCTTTTGGGTATATGCCCAAGAGAGGTATAGCTGGGTTCTCTGGTAGTACAATCTCCAATTTTCTGAGGAAACTCCAGACTGATTTCCAAAGTGGTTGTACCAGTTTGCAATCCCAACAACAATGGAAGAGTGTTCCTCTTTCTCACATCCTCCCCAGCATCTTCTGTCAACTGAGTTTTTTATTTTAGCTTTTCTGAATGGTGTGAGGTAAAATTTCAGGGTTGTTTTGATTTGCATTTCCCTGATGACTCAGGATGTTGAACATTTCTTTAGCTGTTTTTTGGCCATTCGATAATCCTCAGCTGAGAATGATTTGTTTAGCTCTGTACCCATTTTTAATAGGGTTATTTCACTCTCTGGATTCTAACTTTTTGAATTCTTTGTATGTTTTAGATATTAGCCCTGTATCTGATGTAGGATTGGTAAAGATCTTTTCCCAATCTGTTGGTTGCCATTTCATCCTATTGACAGTGTCTTTTCCTTTACGAAAGCTTTGCAGCATTATGAGGTCCCATTTGTCGATTCTTGACTCTTGATTCTTGAGCATGAGCCATTGGCATTTTGTTCAGGAAATTTTGCCCAGTGCTCATGTGTTCGAGACACTTCCTCATTTTTTCTTCTCTTAGTGTGAGTGTATCTGGTTTGATGTGGAGGGCCTTGATCCACTTGGACTTAAGCTTTGTACATGGTAATAAGAATGGATCAATTTGCATTCTTCTACATGCTGACCTCCAATTGTACCAGCACCATTTGTTGAAAATGTTATCTTTCTGCCATTGGATGGTTTTAGCTCCTTTGTCAAAGATCAAGTGACTATAGGTGTGTGGGTTTATTTCTGGGTCTTCAACTCTAATCCACTGATCTATCTGTCTGTCTCTGTACCAATCCCATACAGTTTTTATGACGATTCCTCGGTAATACTGCTTGAAGTCAGGGATGGTGATTCTCACAGAAGTTCTTTTAATGTTGAGTATAGTTTTCGCTATCCTGGGTTTTGCAAATTGCTCTTTTTATCTCTATAAAGAATTGAGTAGGGATATTGATGGAGATTGTGTTGAATCTATAGATTGCTTTTGGCAAAATGGCCATCTTTACTATATTAATCCTGCCAATCCATGAGCATGGAAGACCTTTCCATCTTCTCAGTTCTTCCTCAATCTTTTTCTTAAGAGACTTGACGTTCTTGTCATGCAGGTCTTTCATTTGCTTGGTTAAAGTCACACCAAGATATTTTATATTACTTGGGAATATTGTGAAGGATGTCATTTCCTTAATTTTTTTCTCAGCCTGTTTATCCTTTGAGTAGAGGAAGGCCACTGAATTGTTTGAATTAATTTTATACCCCGGCACTTTGCTGAAGTTGTTTATCAGGTTAAGTAGTTCTCTGGTGGAACTTTTGGGGTCACTTTAGTATACTATTATATCATCTGCAAATAGTGATAATTTGATTTCTTCCTTTCAAATTTGTATCCCCTTGACCTCTTTTCACTGTCTGATTGCTCTGGCTATGACTTCCACTATTAGATTGATTAAGTTGGGAGAGAGTGGGCAGTCTTGTTTAGTTCCTGATTTTAGTTGGGTTGCTTCAATTTTCTCTCCATTTAGTTTGATGTTAGCTAGTCGTTTGCTGTATATTGCTTTTACTATGTACAGATATGGGCCTTGAAATTCTGATTTTTCCAGGACTTTTATCATGAAGGGGTGTTGAACTTTGTCAAATGCTTTTTCAGCATCTAATCAAATGACCATGTCATTCTTATCTTTGGGTTAGTTTATATAGTGGATTACATTGATGGATTTTCGTATATTAAACAATCCCTGCATCCCTGGAATGAAGCCTACTTGATTATGATGGATGATCATTTCGATGTGTTCTTGGATTCCATTTGTAAGATATTTATGAGTATTTTTGCATCAATAATCATAAGGGAAATTGGTCTGAACTTCTTTCTCTTTGTTGGGTCTTTGTGTGGTTTCAGTATAAGATTAATTTTATAATCTTATTATATAATTATTAATTCATAGAAGGAATTTAGTTGTGTTCCATCTGTTTCAATTCTGTAGAATAGTTTGGACAGTATTAGTATGAGGTCTTCTCTGAAGCTCTGGTAGAATTCAGACCTGAATCCATCTGGACCTGGGCTCTTTTTGGTTGGGAGACTCTTAATAACAATAACTGCTTCTATTTCTTTAGGAGTTATGGGGGTGTTTAGATGGTTTTTTTGTTCCTGATTTAGCTTTGGTACCTGGTATCTGGCTAGAAAATTTTCCATTTCCTCCAGAATTTCCAGTTTTGTTGAATATAGGCTTTTGTAGTAGGATGTAATTTTTTTTTTTAATTTCTTCAGATGCTGCTGTTATGCCTCCCTATTCATTTCTGATTTTGTTAATTTGGATATACTCTCTGTGACTTCTTGTTAGTCTAAAGGTTGATCTGTCATGTTGATTTTCTCAAAGAACCAGCTCCTGGTTTTGCTGATTCTTTGTATACTCATTTTTGTTTGTACTTGGTTGATTTCAGCTCTGAATTTGCTAATTTCTTGCCTTCTACTCCTCTTGGGTTTATTTATTTCTTTTTGTTCTAGACCTTTTAGGTGTGCTGTCAACAGTGGCCCTTAGAATTGGGAGTATTTTGGAGGGGGGTTCTGGGTCTCCTTGGGTATTCCATTGTCTTTGTAGGTGATATCTTCTATCCTAATGTCCTCTTTATCTGCTTGGCTGTTTTAACCACTAACTAAGGAGAGATCTCCTTAGTTGGATGGGGGAAGGTGGAGTAAGGGGAGAGGCAGGTGGAAGCTCCTTTGTTTTTTTAATGCAGACCTGCCCTGGGGGGGGGAGGGAGGAGAAGACAGGCTGTTTAGTGTCTCCTTTGAAGCCTTGGGGGTTTTCTGCATCAGCTCAGCCACAGGGCACATCCCCTAGGTGATACAGGACTTAAAGGTTTGACCACTTACCCCACTTACCCCACACTGCCACAGGGTGGGTGTTGGGCTGTGGAAAGCTGCAAGAACACTGCCGTGGGGGGGGTCGCAGGAACTGAGGAATTTTTTTTTAATATTTTGTTTTTGTGTGTGTCAGTGTACTGTCTGTTACAGAAAAGAGGAGAAATGGTTTGTCCAATGGGAACATTCCCTTGGCCTATCGGCCTTGGGGGATTCCACAGAAGTCCAAAACATTAAGCCTTCCTGCAGATTAAAGAAGGAGCAGGTGCTCTGTGGCTTTAAGTGTCTACTGTTTTCCCAGGTTATATAGGGAGTCTGCCAAAACCAATTGCAGGCTGTTTTGCAGGCTGTCAGGATTTGGACAGGGGCTAGAGGGACCTTCAGCCAACTCCAGAGAGTAGCTCTGGCCAGGAGCCTTCAGTTGCTCCTAAAGCTTGACCTAAGCTTGAGATGGTGCTGACTGAAAATTCAGCAGGAAAAGATAGGTTGCTAGTCTCCAGAGTTGGGGGAGGTGACTCACCTTCCCACACTGCAGTTTTGTTGATCATTGTTCCAGCACTACATTGTAGGGCTCTGGTGCCAGAGTGCTCTCTGCAGTGATCTCTGACCAGGCTGGCTAGTTGTGTGGGTACAGGTAAAGGGAGAAAGATCTCAGGCAGGGAGGGGGAACATTTATTTGCCACCCCAACTGCCTGTCCTTCTCCTTATCCCCACTGCCTGCCACTTCATTGCCTGGGCTGGGCTGAACCAGCAGGGGACTGACTAGCCAGTGAGGAGTGCAAGGGATCTTCTGGCAGTGATGATTTCTGGAGAGCAGATCTCATCTCCAAGTGGCAGAGTAACAGCTCTTATAACAGAAGCTGGTAGACAATAAAATAATTCCTGCAGGCCTTTCATTGTGCTTAAATAGTTTTGTGAATGGGTCAGTGTCTGACAAAAGTTACTTCCTATTGGTTTGTCCTGAGAGCTTGGGAAGACCTCCTCATATACTTATTTGTAGGTGTGGTCCTGCCTCTACCTCTGATCTGTCTTGAGCCTACATGACCTGTGCTGCAGTGCTTGCAGCATTGCCCTATATGACTGGTCTGTCTCAAACCTCTGTAAAGGGGTCTTTGGGGGGACCTGTTATCCTGGAAAATTGGGAAGGCACCTGCAGTCCCCTTTAAGTGTCCTGGGGATTCAACCTATCTCCTGTCAGGGTACTTTTCACTGCCTGCCCCTCAAGTGAATTACATTGATGGATTTCCATATATTGAACCATCTCTGCATCCTTGGGATGAAATCTACTTAATCATGATTGATTATCATTTTGATGGTTGCTTGGATTTGGTTTGTAAGAATTTTATTGAGTATTTTTGCTTTGATATTCATAAGGGAAATTGCTCTGAAGTTCTCTTTCTTTCTTGTTTTTTTGTGTGGTTTAGGTATAAGCATTGTTGGTATCAAGTGTTGCCTTTAGCTGTAACACCATACATTCCCAGAAGACGTTTTGACTCAAGTCTCACCTCCACCTGGGCATCTTTACCTCACAGTACAAATAAAAGCAGACTCCCTCCACCCTCACTCTTTTTTCTGTTCTTTCTCTGGCCCCTTTCCCTTGTATTTAATAAGAGAATTAATAAGTCTCACCACATGGAACCGTGTTGGTATTGGCTTGGTGTGCTCTTTCTGGTCGGGCGCAGGCAATATTTAATAGCAACAAGCATAATTATGGTTCATAGTAGGAATTGGCTAGTGTTCCTTCTTTTTCTATTTTGTGGAATAGTTTGCACCATATCGGTATGACATCTTCTATGAAGGTCTCATAGAATTCTGCACTAAACACATCTGGTCCTGGGCTTTATTTGGTTGAGAGACTTTTAATAACTGCTTCTATTTATTTAGTAGTTATGGGACTGTTTAGATGCTTTGTGTGATCCTGACTTAACTTTTGTACCTGGTATCTGTCTAGAAAATTATCCATTCAATACAGATTTTCCAGTATTGTTGAATATAAGCTTTTGTAGTAGGATCTGATTATTTTCTGAATTTCCTCAGATTCTCTTGTTATGTCTTACTTTTCATTTCTGATTTGTTAATTTGATACCCTGTGCCCTCTGGTTAGCCAGGTTATGGGTTTATTATCTATCTTGTTGATTTTCTCAAAAAAACCAGCTCCCACTTTTGTGGATTCTTTGTATATTCCTTTTTTTGCTTCTACTTGGTTGATTTGAGCCCTGAGTTTAATACAATTCCTGCCTTCTACTCTTCTTGGATGCATTTGCTTCTTTTAGTTCTAGAGGTTTTAGGTGTTCTGTCAAGGTGCTAATGTATGCTCTCTCTCCAATTTATTTTTGAGCTGTGAGTTTTCCTCTTAGCACTGCTTACATTGTGTTCCATCAGTTTGGGTACATTGTACCTTTATTTTCATTAAATCCAAAAAAGTCTTTAATTTATTTCTTTATTTTTTTCATGACCAAGTTATCATTGAGTAGAGTGTTATTCAGCTTCCATGTATATGTGAGCTTTCTGTCACTATTGTTATTGAAAACAAGCCTTAGTCCATGGTAATCTGATAGGATGCATGCAAATATTTCAGTCTTATATCTGTTGAGGTCAGTTCTGGAGAAGGTACCATGAGGTTGTAAGAAGGTATATTCTTTTGTTTTAGGATGAAATGTTCTATTAATATCTGTTAAGTCCATTTGGTTCATAACTTAGGTTAGTTTCTCTATGTTTCTGTTTAATATTTGTTTCTATGAGCTGTCCATTGATGAAAGTGGGGTGTTGAAATCTCCCACTGTTATTGTGTGACATGCAATATATGCTTTGAGCTTTAGTAAGGTTTCTTTTATAAATGCAAGTGCCCTTGCTTTTGGAGCATAGATATTCAGGACTGAGAGTTCATCTTGTTGGACTTTTCCTTCAATGAATATGAAGTGTCCTTCCTTATCTTTTCTGAAAACTTTTAGTTGAAAGTTGATATTATTCGATATGAAAATGGCTACTCCAGCTTTTTTCTTTGGACCATTTGCTTCGGAAATTATTTTTCAGCAATTTACTCTGAGGTAATGTCTGTCATTGTCACTTATGTGGGTTTCCTGTTTGCAGCAAATACTGAGTCCTCTTTAAGTATCCACTCTGTTTTACATGTCTTTTTATTAGAGAAGTGAGTCCATTGATATTAAGAGATATTAAAGAATAGGATTGTTGTTTCCTGTTATTTTTTGATGTTAGAGGTGGAATTATATTTGTGTATTTCTCTTCCTTTGGTTTTGTTGCAAGAAGATTACTTCTGTGCTTTTTCTAGGGTTAGTTTTCCTCCTTGTGTTTGAGTTTTCGGTCTATTATTCTTTGTAGGAGATAATTACCTATCTTAAAGAAATACAGCACAACACAGGTAAGGAATAGAAGCTCTAAAGAAGGAAACACAGAAATCTCTTGAAGAACTACAGGTAAGCACAAACTAACAGGTAAAGGAATTGAACAAAATCATCCAGGAATTAAAAATGGAAATAGAGACAATAAAGAAAGCACAAAGGGTGACAACCCTGGAGATGGAAAAAGAAGGAAGGATATCAGCTGTCAGAAACACAAGTATTTTCAATCAGAAATCAAGAGATAGAGGAGAGAATCTCATTGGCAGAAGATAACAGAAAACACTGACACAACCATCAAAGATAATGTAAAACGCAAAAACATTGAGGAAATCCAAGACACAATGAAAAGATCAACACTGAGAATAGTAGGTATAGAAGAGAGCTAAGATTTCCAACATAAATTTCCAGTAAATATCTTCAACAAAATTATAGAAGGAAACTTCCCTAAAGAAAAGAAAGAGATGCCCATAAACGTACAGGAAGTTTACAGAACTCCAAATAGATTGACCAGAGAGGAAATCTGTCCCATCACATAATAGTTAAAATACCAAATGTACAAAACAAAGAAAGAATATTAAAAGCAGTAAGGGAAAATATCAAGTAACATATAAAGGCAGACCTATCAGAATTACACCAGACTTCTCACCAGAGACAATATATTAAAGTCAGAAGATCGTTGGCAGATGTCATACAGACCCTAAGAGAACACAAATCCTGGCTACTCTATCCAGAAAAACTGTCAATTAACAAGGATGGACAAACCAATATACTCCATGACAAAACCAAATATACAAAGAACCTATGCATTTATTATGTGTATCTAACTGTGTGTCAGACAGACATCTCTATACACATGTAAATAAGTTACATATTTACTAAATTACTCAAAAACATTTTACAATATTCAAGTAGACATATGTACACACATGCCTACATATATACACATATACAAATGTGGCTGGTATATACCCACGTGTTAGGTGTCTTTTTTGCACATGTGTCTTCATAAATGTGTGTGGTCTGTGTGTGTGTGTATGTGTCTTTGTGTGTGTGTTTGTGTGTGTGTGTGGCATGTGTGTGATGTGTACATATTTATTTGTGAAGGCACACCCTTTTGTGTAGAAACACATGTGAAAGTCAGAGGAAAAGTTCATGTGTAGGTTCTCACCCCTTACCTTGTCCTGGGTAGCCACTATTGCTACTACCACTGAGTAGTCAAGGCTACCTTGATCAGAAGCATCCAAGACTTATCTTCTTATCTCTTTCCACCTTACCATGTGACCTGTGGTATCCACATCAACCATGCCCATGCTTATTTCATGGGGATTAGTTTTTGATATGGTGGGTGTTTGCGGCAAGGTCTTTTCCTTAATGAATAAAGATTTCAGGGCACCAATCACTGGACATATACTTCCAGGTTATACTTCCAGGTTGGAGGGAGAAAGAGAGGATGAGAAAAGGGACCTGTGGATTGTTGGATTGTGGGAGAACTTGGGGTAGGTGATATAATGAACTAGAGCCTCCCACTTAGATTTCCGATCAGTCAGGATCAGCCACTGAAGGATTTCATTTACTATGGCTTACTAATAAGGAATATTAGTAATTGTACTCAGTGATTGAATTACCTGTTGATTCTAAACTAAGTTTGCGTTGTGTTTGTCTTCCCATAGCTTCTCAACTGTTTTCCAGAGATAGGTACAACCCCACTCCCACCCCTACCACCCAACCAGCTGATAAATTTGGATGCTTGAATCTGAGGTTTGTCATGGTAGTGACTTCCTAAGGTGGCATAGCTAATTGGGTGAAGAGATTTCTGGAGCTACAGGCCAGAAAGTCTGTCAAGATGAGAACAGCCCACCAGGACCAAATGACCCATTGGTGCCATGTGACCTGCTGGTACATGGGGTAATATGAGATGGTCCTTCTTCGGTATTTCACGCTGTAGGTGTTCAAATTCAGTTTGAACCAAAATGAGTACTTTGGTATTAAAGCCTACGTTTTAACCAATAACAATATTCCAGCACTGACATTATATTTCTTAGCATAAAGCATCCTATGGGATCTGTACGGTTCAGAATGAGTTCTCTGTATTTGATCTTTTCACAAGATTCAACCCAACTCCCAGCTCCTTTGGAGGTCACCAACTATACTATAGGCTGTTCTCCTATGGCACCAAACCTGGGCATAAAATGTAAAATGTTATCAGGTTGATTGAAATCCAATGAATCCATTTCCTTTCACTTTCTTCTTTGTTCAGTCACTGATGGCTTTTGGTTGTCTTTTTAAGTAGCCATACACATACCACCTTTTACATTGTCTTTTACAGAGAGGCTCTATGGCTCACGTCTGGACAAACCGCACCAGGCCAACAGGGCTCCACGTGGAGAGGTTTATTGGAATGGTAGAGACAAAGGACAAATGGTGAAGAGAGGTAGGAGAGAAAGAGAGGAGAAAAAGGGAAGGGAGGAGAGACAGGTGAAAGAGGGCAGAAAGGATCTGCCTTTTATATGAAATGTGGTATAACTGTAACAAGAAATGTATGCTAGAAATGGATGACCGTTGCCTTGACAACAGATGCTTGACCAGATGACATCATTGCTGGAGGCAAAAGCGGTTCCTGATACCAACATTTGGAGATTTAGGTCACCAACTGGGACCGTCCTTTGTATCTGTAGCATACATGTCAAAAAAAAAAAACTAGATCTAACCATGCAGGGATGGCACCTTGTGTTTGTACCTTAGCAGCTGCTGAACCCCTTATTCAAGAATAAGAAAAACTAACATTTGGGTTGCCTATAATGGTCTTCTCCTCTTATAACATGTCACAGCTCCTACCTTTCAAAGGTTTACAGAGTCTACCTCCCTCCAAGTTTCTTTCTCTTCAGGTAGCACTAATAGAAGACTCCACACTACCCTCCACACCTGCCTTTCCCAACTTCTTTCTCCACCAAATACTAACCACTCCTTATCTCACCCCTGCATTAAAACCTTAGAGGAATTATTACCTCACCCTTCACACATACAGGAGGGCAATTTGCCTCAGACCATCTATACCTGGTATACAGATGGAAGCTCCTTTCTACGTGAAGGAGCCATAAGAGCCAGCTACCCCATAGTGTCAGACACTGAGGCACAGGCCTTCCTGCTCATACCACCAATCAACAGGCTGAAGTAGTAGTCTTTACCCATGCCTTTCAACTGGCACAGGGACAATCCCTCAATATCTACACAGATTCTAAACATGCTTTCCATATCATCCTGACCCATGCCACTAACTGGAAGGAGCATGGGGTACTTATGACTAAAGGAGGATCAGTAACTAATGCAAAAAAAATTATGACCATGCTAAAGCCTCCCATCTCCACACAGCTATTGGGTTTGTCCACTGCAGATCCCACCTGACAAATGACTCTATTGTCTCCAAGGGAAAGATCGGAGCCGAAGAGGCAGCCTGAGCTGAAGCCCTTAGGGGTCTACACTTGACTCACTCTCCCTAGGACATTCTTACAGTGCAACCCACACCCCCACTCCCACTCCATAACACTCATCAAACTCTGTCCTATCTTTGCCACATCTTTCATCCTAACAGCAAGGCATTGTCTTATTTTGTTAAAAACCCCCTAGGGTGGGTTTTAACCAGGGATGGGAGAAATGTCTTTCCACTTGGACATCTATGGCAAGAAAGCTACAGACCGTGAACTTTCACATTTTGATGAGCAGTGAGAAAAATTGAGGATGTATCCTGATGACCACGAAGCAGGTCAGCCAACATCTGTGCAGTTGCTGGTGGGAGGTGGTGGGAGAAGGAATTGTAGGAAGCTCTCTGACCAGTGAGACTCACGATAGGAAAACATCCAGTCTGTTAAACTGAATTTTGGATTCACATATCGGAGTCAAAAAAAAAAAAAAAAGAAAGAAAAGGAAAAAAGAAAAAAAGAGGTCAGGTTCAGGGCTTTTGGTCTTTCAGTGACTTGAGTGCGGTCCTTGATCCCTTTGGAGTTGAGCTGTGTTCTGGGTGAGAGATATGGATCTATTTTCATTTCTCTGTAAGCTGCTATTCACACCAATTGTCTGTCAAGATGCTGACCTTTTCCCCAGTGTGTTATTTTGTTTGCTTATGAAAAACAAGGTGTTTTTACCTGCATGGAATTACATCTGGAGCTGAGTCTTCAATTCTGTACTTTGATCAATGTGTCGATTATGTCAATAAAATGCTGTTTTTTTATTACTGTAAGCTTTTTAATACAACTTGAAATCTGGGGAAAAAGTTTAAATCCGCTGTAATGACATGTATTCTGTGTTTTTCTTCAGTTTACCATACAAAGTTATCCCTTCAACCATTTCCATGGACATAAATATCAATAATTTATCAATTAAATTCAAATATATTCATTTAGTCAATTTCAGGTTAGTTTACCAAATCAACTGCAAGACCTCAACTCAAATATGAGGGATGATTCTACTACAAAAATCATAACTTTTAACAACTTACGGCATCTATAATTTATTATTTGAGTCTGTGCTTAGACAATATTCCCTGTAAACTTACCTTGGCTTAAAACTCATGAACAATATAATGTAGCAGTTTGATCCAGTTCTTCCACACAGCACCATGCTCTGAGAACTAAGACTCAGACTCAAGATATATTTACAAATACCTTGACTATATAGTGAGGCTCTTCTCTAACTAGATCACAATTTAGAATAACTGACTTATTTTAACCTACATTCTGTAACATGCCCACATAACCGTGTTCAGTTACTATGTGTCTCTCTCCTCACGTCTTCCAAGGTGAATCTCCTGCCGCATTCTATGTCAGAATTATGATTTCTCCCAGATTTCCCCCTTCTTATTTACCACCTAAATAATAAGCCGTCAGATTTATTATTAACAAGTGCCATAGTCATATTGATATTAGATATTTTCTCAATAATCCCCCTTTGAAGTACAATAAATATCTCTTTTTCAAATATAAATTGAATAAAATTATAAAAATTATAATAGTTATAAGGTGTGATATATATTTACAATGTCAAGTCCATAGTATGTGGTAATTAAGAAAAATATTCTATTATCTATCCTGTCCTTGTGAGTTCAGAGTTCTGGATCTAAATCATATTTTATCCTAACTTGCAATAACAACCTAACACCATCTTTTTAGGTCTAATAAATCTTCTTAAATATAAAAACTTAACCTTCTTTTGAGACTATGATTATCTTGTATTCAACGCCAAAAGACATCTAAGAAGAAATATTTCCTGATTAAGTGAGAAGTGCAGACAAACACTTTCAAAGTTTTAAAAATGGCAGACAGTTGGCTGTGGAGACCACTTCAAAGTATTCTAAGACATTGGAGCACTGTCTTCAGTCCTCTTGTTCAAAGTATCTGACAAAACCTTATGTAAAGCAGGAATTACCAAGGATTTGCTTACCCTGTATTGGCAAAGCTTGGCAATCAAGTTCCATGCATTTGTTTTCATTTTGATTTCTTTTCTTTTCTGGATTGCATTCTGTGTGCCGATTAAGTTAGGGCACTTTCTTTGTCCAGAGGCTAGCTTGCCACAAATGCGACAGCTCTAAATGGAGTTTCTTTGGAGCTCATCATCTTCTTCTTCTAAGTTCAATGAGGTACAGCTGGGATCTGATATGTTTTGAAAGACCCTCAGACCGAGGAGACTCTTGCTCCAATCCTGAGGACACCCAGCACCCCACAAACATGCGGGACTCAGTCTTGATGGAAAAACAAGAAGTTTACTTTGGGATACCAATGCACTGGGGCTTGACATGGTCCTCACACAGGAAGAATGTGAAGAGCCCAGACCAGCAGAAATATACAGCTTATAAAATCATTTAAGGTTATAGTTTCATTAGCTCAGCTATTTTGGTGCCCAGGATATATGACTAGGCAGATGTTCTTGTTCTGGAGTTTCTGAGAAAAGGATGAAACCATATCAATGCAGCCATTTCAGTACCAAGGATGTCTGACTTGATATATGTTTGTCCATCCTGGGGTTCCCAGGACAAAGACCAAGGATATCTGACTTGGCAGATGTTTCTCTCCTGGTGTTCCCAGGACAAGACTATAGCTATGTCAGCACAGCTATGTCAGTACCAAGGGCATCTAACTTGATATATGTTTTTCATCCTGCAGCACAATCTATAGATGTCAGTCAGCTTCCCGGAGATGTTTCTTGCCTTGTAATTGCCCTGCAGTAAATACGATCTATACAATCTGTTTTATGATTGGGTACCTTCCAAGAGAGTGAGTGGGAATGTGCTTTCTGTACTTTCTGGTCTATTGTCTAACGTCTAGGGTCTAAGCAAGGTACAGCTTTAAAGATTCTCATTCTTAAAAAATGGGTGCACTTGATCCATTCTTATCACCCTACAAAGCTTATGTCCAATGGATCAAGGACCTCCACATCAAAACAGATACACTCAAATTAATAGAAGAAAAAGAGGGGAAGAATCTTGAACACATTGGCACTGGAGAAAATTTCCTGAATAAAACACCAATGGCTTGTGCTCTAAGATCAAGAATCGACAAATGGGATCTCATAAAACTGCAAGGCTTCTGTAAGGCAAAGGACAGTGTTGTAAGGACAAAAAAATCAACCAACAGATGGGGAAAAGATCTTTACCAATCCTACAACCAGTAGGGGGCTTATATCCAAAACATACAACGAACTCAAGAAGTTAGACCGCAGGGAGACAAATAACCCTATTAAAAATGGGGTTCAGAGCTAAACAAAGAATTCACAGCTGAGGAATGCCGAATGACTGAGAAACACCTAAATAAATGTTCAACATCTTTAGTCATAAGGGAAATGCAAATCAAAACAACCCTGAGATTTCACCTCACACCAGTGAGAATGGTGAAGATCAAAAACTCAAGTGACAGCAGATGCTGGCAAGGATGTGGAGGAAGAGGAACACTCCTCCATTGTTGGTGGGATTGCACACTGGTACAACCATTTTGGAGATCAGTCTGGAGGTTCCTCAGAAAATTGGAAACTACCAGAGGACCCAACTATACCTCTCTTGGGCATGTACCCAAAAGATGCCCCAACATATAACAAAGACATGTGCTCCACTATGTTCATAGCAGCCTTATTTATTATAGCCAGAAGCTGGAAAGAACCCAGATGCCCTTCAACAGAGGAATGGATATAGAAAATGTGGAATATTTACACAATGGAATACTACTCAACTATCAAAAACAATGACTTTATGAAATTCATAGGCAAATGGATGGAAGTGGAAAATATCAGCCTGAGGGAGGTAACCCACTCACAGAAAAACACCCATGGTATGTATTCATTGATAAGTGGCTATTAGCCCAAATGCTCGAATTACCCTAGATGCACAGAAGACATGAAACTCAAGAAGGATGGCCAAAATGCAAATACTTCACTCCTTAAAAGGGGAACAAGAATACCCTTGGCAGGCAAAGTTTAGAATAGAGACTGAAGGAACACCCATTCTGAGCCTGCCCTACATGTTGCCCATACATATACAGCCACCAAACTAGATAAGATGGATGAGGCAAAGAAGTGCAGACTGACAGGAACCAGACGTAGGTCTCTCCTGAGAGACACAGCCATAGTATGGCAAATACATAGGCGAATGTCAGCAGCAAACCACTGAACTGAGAACGGGACCCCCATTGAAGGAATCAGGGAAAGGACTGGAAGAGCTTGAAGGGGCTCATGACCCCATATGAACAACAATGCCAACCAACCAGAGCTTCCAGGGACTAAGCCACTACCAAAGACTATACATGGACTGAACTTGGCCTCCAACCACATAGGTAGCAATGAATAGACTTGTAAGAGCACCAGTGGAAGGGGAAGCCCTTGGTCCTGCCAAGACTGAACCCACAGTTAAAGTGATTGTTGGGGGGGGTGGTAATGGCTGGGAGATCGGAGGGGAACACCCATATAGAAGGGAATTAGGAGGAGTTGGGGGATGTTGGCCCAGAAACCAGGAAAGGGAATGACAATTGAAATGTAAATAAGAAATACCCAAGTTAATAAAGATGGAGAGAAAAAAAAAAAAGAAATGGCTACACTAATATCAAACAGGTATCTTACAGTTTCAATATCAACAAATTCTTAAATTAATAAAATTATGTTTAAATGCCATATTCTCTGAGTGTTTGGTACTTTTGAAGGACTTCTATTTATAGCCTATTTCAACAATGAAACATTGTTAGGCCTTTTTATAAAGGCTTAACCTGTAGGATTGTAAACTTTATCTGGAATAGGCTTCATGCCATAATGCCCATGAAGTTGTATTTTAATGAACCTATATTGCTAAGCATCATCAGTTTTAATCTGTAAAGGTATATCTAAGATAGCCTTCATTTCTAATAAATGTGGAATCTCAGCATTATCCTCCTCAGAACTGAAGGCAGAAAGCCATTGTAACATTTACCAATGTTACACTGTATCAAATTTTCCAAATAAAATTAAAACACAACCTGTTGTATGGCATTGCTTTTATTTAGGATTAATAAGCAGAATCTGTATTCTTATTTCAATATATTATATGCCTATGAGCTGCCATCCTAATTTCTCAAGCTCCTGTGGAACCATTCTAACTGGAACTACATTTTTTGATTTTACTATAGTAAATTACAGATTGTATTCTTTTGAGGGTTCCCTGTTTTGCTTTAAAGATGCTTTCAACCTCTGCCTTATGATCTTTAATTTAGTATTTAATTTCTCAATCTCCCACATCTTCCTTATTCTGATTTCTCCCAAAGAGGACATCGAGAACTATAATGATTGAAATATAGCCATTTGCATGCTTATAAACAAAGCATGATCACAAGATCATATGAAATCCAGATACCCTGTGTCATTGAGCTTTCCCTCATCCCAAATAAAGAAAACATTTTTTGTTTTTAATCTCAAAACATCTCTCAAAGGACTTTGTTTTACCAATTTTAACTTTAATGCCCCACAAGTTTATGGGGCCTATGGCTTTTATTTTGTGTATTGTGCTGTTTTTATCCAAATCATGTGGTACTAGCTTAATTGAGTTGGAGAGTCAGCTCTGACAGAGAAAATCTAATTGTCAGCCACTGAGTACGCAAGACCCCCAGAGTGGGGAGACCCTCACTCAAGTAAGGAGACCCTTACTAAGTCAGGATCTAAGGGCCTTATCTTTCAGCCATTTTATCTAGGTTCTGGGAGAGCAGGCTCAAGAAATGTGACCTTCTACCTATTAGAGGTGGAGAGCAGGGTCTGGAATTTGAGGTATTTAGGGATTCTTAGGGGTGAGATAGCATTTCTAAACTTCTGACTTTTTGGCTGTATTATTTATTCTTTCAGTAAAGAGAAAGTCTTATTTGATTTTGTCACTGGCAAGCCCCCTTCCAATTACTGGGCTGACATAGTTCCAGAATCAAAGAGGATTAAAGGGAGATATTGTTAGGCAGATTTTGACTCTGAACTCAGCTCAGTCTCTTTCTAGCCCTGTGACTAAAGTGTTTGCAAGCTTCTTCACAACATGACTACCAGAGCATTATCACAGAGAAGGAACTTTCATGAATCTCAAATTTTCATTTTGACTTCTTTTTATGTGTGTGGAATGGGCACATAAAAGAGAAAGATGTCTGATGCTCCTGGAGTTAGCATTTCTACAGAAATGACCAGCATATTGGTTAACCATTCAAAATGACAAGAACTTGACTAAAGTGTCAGACCCTTTTTAATGCAGGGTTAGGGAATTTTCCATAAGGGTTAGATAACTTCTAATATAATTGGTAAGGACAAAGTAGTCACACTAGTACAATTTTGAGTGGCTGATATGTTAGTTTCATTTTATTTGGTGAGACCTTGAAGAATTTTAGAAACCAGCTAAGTTTTGGCCTTGTTATCTCTTCTACCTAGGTGTCCCAGGAGCTGACACAGCTCCAGAGTTTCACTGCCTAAGTCAGGGCTGTCACAGACTAAAGACCTATTGTCAGTGTCCCTCTCTTAGGAACCCAGTATACGTTTTGGGGAATTGAACATGTTTATTCCCTAGGTTTTTAGTCTTCTCACTATCACATTCTACATGTAGTATAAAAATGGTGCTGAACTTTTTAATTAAGTTAACTTATATTAATACTTCATAAATGTAAAGAAGTTCTCCAACAGGCATTTGGAATACAGTTTTAAGTGAAAATGACAAATGCAGAGTTAAAAATAAAAGACTTATTTTTATTTTTTGTGTGTGACTGCTTGTCCATATGTGTATTTGAGTCTGCCAAATGAGTACAGATGTCTCCAGAGGCTAAAGAATTGGAATGATTCCTGCAGCAGTGCTCTTAACTGCTGAGTCATCCTTTGAGTGGACAAATATAGGCATTTAATGAACATATAAACAAAACCAAAAAACAAACTGGCAACTCCTTCTTGTAAATTTTAAAAGTATAATTAGATCTTTATCAAGGAATCTCTCTGTTTTAATTTTTAAAATAAAAGTGTGAAATTGAATGAAGCCCCTGTCATCGTGCTATCTCCACTCCTGCCCTTAAGTTTGTTTAAACACATTTTTTTCAGAACTGGTGATGTGTCTCAGCACTAAAAAGCACTTGTGTTAAAAAAGCCCTGAGTTAGATCATCAGCTATGGTGTTTCCTAGCTGTACACAACCCACTTCCCCAAAAATCTGAGGCCTGTTTTAGATCTGTGAGCACCTGAAAAAAATGTACAGAAGGAAAAACTTAAAAAAGAATTTTAAAAACCTTGTTAAAAAATCTTTGTTAAAACTTTATTTTAAACAGAGCAAATTCAAATATTTTACTACAAAAACAAAAGTATAGGTTATATAGCACAAATTCTTTCATTGGGTATATTATTAGGTCTCTCTGAGCTTTCAAATACCTTATTCGTGAAAAAAATTATACAGAATTTTCATTATATTATCAAATTATGATGAATGGATATGTGTTGACTCTGTAGATTTATAGCAAGTTTTGATTAAAATGTTAAATATGACGGAAAGACTACACATGGACTGACCAAGGGTCCAACTGCATATGTAGTAAAGAATAGTCTTGTTGGGGCACCAGGGGATTGGGAAGACCTTGATCCTGCCAAGGTTGGACCCCCAGCGCAGGGGAATATGGGGGGGCAATAAGGGAGATGAATAGGGGAATAGCTGTACGCGGGAGGGGGAGGGGAGGGAATGAGGGCTTATGGACAGGAAACCGGGAAGGGGAATAAGGTTTGAAATTTAAGTGAAGAAATATAATTAATAAAAAATTTAAAAGATGTTGAATATATATTCTGGTGTGATTAAAATGTATACTTACAAGATGCAATGGCAATAACTATGTAAAGACGCTCCCAGGAGCAGAGGAATGCAAACATCCCTACAGAAAAGGAAAGGTGCATATGCACACTCCAGAGTATGTTCCCAGGTATAAGAGAAGGTTTTGGGGGATGTAATAGTAGTAGTTTCTCCAGGAGACTTCAAACTCAGCCTCTCTTATTTCTATTTGATTTATATAATTAAAGTATTAAACACCGCTTCCCGTTTCTGCATGCCACCAGAGATGACTCTGTCCCACAGTTCTCTGTACCCAGATTCCATAGGGGAGAGAGCTGGACTCTCAGAAAGGCAGACAGTCCTGAGAGGTCAGGGGAGACCACCACTTCTGCTTTTAATCTGGACAAGAGGAACCTGTCTAGAGCCCTCTAGACACAGGAAACTAGGAGCAGCCAGGGACAGGATCCTTCCTGGCTTTGCCTGCACCTAGAGCTGAAAGCCAGTCACCAAGCATGCTGACACACTTGAGAGCAAAGGTAAGACCACACCACTTCTGCTCTAAGAGTCACGCCTGGAACCTTCAGGGCAAAGGAATCAAGGAAGAATCTGGGAAAGGATCTTCCAGTTTCTGCCTGAACCCAGACCTGACCAGGACCTACGGTTCTCTGTACCCAGATCCCGCTGGGAGAAAATAGGTCTGTGTGGGACACACAGGCTTATACTAGGGTCAAGCCACTGTCAGAGATAGCAAGGCCAGCTGAAACCAGAGACAACCTGATGGTGAGAGGCAATAGCAGAAACCTAAGCAACAGAAACCAGATGATACTGGGTAGATGTCATATAGACCTTCAGATATCGCAAATGCCAGCCCAGGCTGCTATATCTAGCAAAACTCTCAATTAACATAAATGGAGAAACCGAGATATTCTCTGACAAAGCCAAATTTATACAATATATTCCCCAAAACCAGACCTACAAAGGATAATAGATGGAAAACTCTAACACAAGGAGAGAAACTGCATCCTAAAAAATGCAAGAAAGTAATGTTCTGCTATAAACCTGAAAGAATAGAGCCAAACAAATGTGATTACTCCTCTAACAACAAAAATAAAAGGAAACAATTATCACTACTGCTTAATATCTCTTAATATCATTGGACTCAATTCCCCAATAAAAAGCCATAGACTAACAGACTGGATATGTAAAGAGGACACAGCATTTTGCTGCATACAGGAAACAGACGTCAGTAAAAAAGAAAAAGATTACCTCAGAGTAAAAGCCTGAAAACAATTTCCCAAGCAAATGGTCCCAAGAAACAAGCTGGAGTATATACTCCAATATCCAATAAAATTGACTACCAACCAAAAGTTTTCGAAAGTATTAAGCAAGGACAATTCATATTCATCAAAGAAAAATACACCAAGGTGAACTCTCAACCCTGAATATCTATGCTCCAGGTGCAAGGGAACCTACATTCATAAAAGAAACCTTTCTGAAGCTCAAAGCACACATTGAACCTCCCACAATAATAGTGGAAGATTTCAACACCCCATTCTCTTCAATGGACAGATCATGGAAAGAGAAACTAAACAGAGACATAGAGAAACTAACAGAAGTTATGAACCAAATCAATTTAACAGATATTGATAGAACATTTGATCCTAAACCTTCTTCTCAACACTTATGGTACCTTCTCCAAAACAGACCTCAACAGATAGAGGAAATTTGAAATAATCCTCATGCATCCTATCATATCACCATTAAATAAGGCTGGTCTTCAAGAACAAAAAAAGAAAAAAATATGACAGAAAGTCCACATACACATGGAAGTTCAACAATGTTATACTCAATGATAACTTGACCAAGGAAAAAGTGAAGAAAGAAATTAAAGACTTTTTACAATTTAATGAAAAAATGAGGGCAGAGCACACCCAATCTTATGGGACACAATGAAAGCAGTGGTAAGAGGAAAACTCACAGCTCTGAGTGCCTCCAAAAAGAAACTGCACAGAACATATATTAGCAGCTTGATAGCACACTTAAAAGTTCTAGAACAAAAAAAAGCAAATACCCCCAAGAAGGATAGATGGCAGGAAATAATCAAACTCAGGGCTAAAATCAACCAAATAGATAAAAGCAAAAACAAAAACAAAAAACCCCACAAAAACCCAAACAAACAAAGAACATGATAATCTCATTAGATGCTGAGAAACAATTTGAGAAAATTTGAAACTCCTTCATGTTAAAATTCTTAAAAAAATTCACAACCTATGCCTAAATATAATAAAAACAATATACAAGAAACCAGTAGCCCCATCAAACTCGATGTAGAAAAACTTGAAGCAATCCCTCTAAAATCAGGGACTAGACAAGGCTGCATACTGTCTCCTTACTTATTCAATGTAGTATTCAAAGTTTTAGCCAGAGCAATCAGAAAACAAAAGATGGTCAAAGGAATCCAAATTGGAAAGGAAGAAGTAAAAATATCTCTATTTGCAGATGATATGATCGTATACTTAAGTGACCCCAAAAGTGCCACCATACAACTGCTAAGCCTGATAAAGAAATTCAGCAATGTGGGTGTGTATAAAACTAACTCAAACAAAATCAGTAGCCTTCCTCTATTCAAAATCTGGGAAAGAAATTATAGAAATGACACCATTCAGAATAGTCAAAAATAAAATAAAATATTTCAGTGGGACTCTAACCAAGCAAGTGAATTATTTATTTGATAAAAATTTCAAGTCTCTGATGAAGAAACTGAAGATCTCAGAAGACAGAAAGACCTCCCAATGCTCATGGATTGGTAGGATTAATATTTTAAAATTTCCATTTTGCCAAAATCTATCTACAGAGGCACTGAAATACACATCAAAATTCCAACTCAATTTTCATGGAATTTGAAAGAGCAATTTGCAAATCATTTGGAATAAGAAAAAACCCAGGATAGCAAAAACTATCCTCAATAATAAAAGACCTTCTGGAGGAATGAGCATCCCTAATCTAAAGCTGTATTACAGAGCAATATTTTTTAAAAAAAAGTATAGTATTGGTACAGAGATAGGCAGGTAGATCAATAGAATAGAATTGAAGAACCAGAAATGAACCCACACACCTATTGTCACTTGATATTTGACAAAGGGTATTTTCAATCCAGTGGAAAAAAGATAGCATTGTCAATGAATCTTTCTGCTTCAACTGGAGGTCAGCATGTAGATGAATGCAAACCGATCCATTCTTATCGCTGCAAACATTCCCGTGGAATAACAGATACTTATGGAATATTTTCTCTCATTTTCAAGTTGCTGGAGATTCTGAACTTTGGGGGATTTCATTTCAGAAAAAGAAGCAATGATCATTCCAGGGGAGATATCACTGAAATTCCCAAACCCATAACCCACAGACAATGATGGGCCTCATGAGTTTTTCTACATCTAGAAATTGTTGCTGCGTATCAACCCCACGGAAGAGGCCTAGGCTCATGAGACTCTTCTCTTTTTGTTCTGAATATCTTCCATCGCCCTTTATGAGTGAATGAGATTGTTTAAAGACTAAATCATCCTCTTTGCAGTCTTACAACTCAGAAATATCCAAACGAGAGGAGGAGGAGGAGAAGGAGGAGGAGGAAGAAGAAGAGGAAGAGGAGGAAGAGGAGGAAGAGGATGACGATGCCACAACAACAACAACAACAACAACAACAACAACATCAACAACAACAACAACAAAGCATGGATTAAAAGTAACATCTCTAGGTCAGTTGTCAGCATTCTCTGTCCATGGGATAACCAAAAGAGTTTGTCATGATCTTAGAAGTTACTGGACTGGCAACTACAGAGCATCCATTGTATGCTGTGTCCCATTACATATCCAAAGTTGAAGTTTCTTCCTATGTTTTTAGTCTCCGTAGTGGATTGCCCAAAATGATCATTTCACCCATGTCTGATCTGATGATTTTTAAATAATAATGCTGTTTTCTGGCTCTCTCTGAGAGTAGTCTATAGGCAATTATAGTGGCTAGAGGAAGGAGAGATTTTCCTCAATGGTTTGCTACGGGTAAGTTGCACATGTTCCTGTGAGAAACCCTAATTAAAATAATTAACCCCCCCCCAGAAAATGACAGAAAAGTAGAGGCACAATACAAGGAAACGTGGAGAGAGAGAAAGAGTGTGACAGGAAGAATGGAGAGGAAGGGGAATGGATGGGATCAAATTATTAGCATGTATGAAATGTAAGATGATGAAATCTATTATTGTTTGACTCAATACCTAATGATAAAAATCTTTAAAAATATTCTAGGGCTGTCTTTTTTTTTCCATTTTCCACTGTCAGAGCTAAGACTCTCATTTAGAGTCCATGTTCCTATCCCCACTTCTATACATGGTGCTAGAAAGCACCATGGTCAGAAAGCAGATTTGATCTCTTGTGGTTAATTTCAGTTTCTTGAAGGATTATAACTTATGACATTCACTATTCTAAGACTGATGACTGATGGTCTTGTCTGTACTATTGACTTATCATCCCATGTGATCAATGAGACATGCTATAGTAGAATTCAAATATTTTTCATGACACTAAATCATGTTGATTTCTCTCCTACCATCTTTCAAATGCATCTCCTATCTTAGCTATATTGTATCCATTCGTTTACATCATTATGATTTTTATGTGATCATTAGGGACAAAGAAGTGTTTCCCTACTGTAGATCACCCTCCAGTTTTTTGTAAGAAGTTTGATGTGATATTGGTGCTACTACTTGACATACTCAGCCCACTTTCTGTTCACACTTGTGAACTTGGTTTCCAGTGATGGCCATGTGCTTGGACACATCTTGTGCCTTGTTATACTTCAGTATCTGTTGAGTAAACTATGTATATTCCATTCTCATTTCTGTGTCAACTGAAAGACTGCCTTGACTTCCATGAGTGTTGATGACACAAGTATGGGCAAACCAGTAAAGTAAGTCTTTTCTGAAATCCAGCCTGTAAAGTATCTTCATGATTGTAAGTACATAGCAAATAACCTACATGCTAATGTCAAGTTGATGGATAAAGCTACAGAAAAAATGTAATGGAGATGATAAGAAAATTTCTGCCAACTTGAGGGAGGATGTTCCACTTTTGTACTTTGGAGAACCGAAGATACAAGAGTATACGGAGGGAACTGAACTGGACACAATGATAAAAGTCAAGCAATATTTTAAGAGCACAGTAGCAAGATTCTTCATAATTATTACACGTATATCCACTTAATCCAACACATGGTGTTGCAAAATAGAACAGAGCATTTGACTATGAGACAGTAGGAGGGAACACTTACTTGAGCTGGGACATACAGATATCTACAGAAGGGAGGATATGTCTAAAGTGTGTTAATAGTATGAAACAAGTCATTTAGGAAATTAAAAAGACAAGAAAGAAATGGTTCATTTTGTGTGGCCTTTTGTTTGCTTTGAAATAATTATCAGAGATTCAAAAGTTCATTGGGAAGTGAAAAGGAGTGTGACTTGACAGGATGAGTGGATGATCCAGTGAGAGACAGCATTGACAATTGGCAGGGTTGAACTCATAAAGGCCCTATCAGCTCTAGAGATAGAGTGGAAAAGGAGCAAACAGGTTGTGTGGTTTAAATGGTAACTCCCTCATAGGCTTACCTATTTGAACATATGGACCACAAGTACTGATGCTATACGGATGCTTGTGGAATTTCTAGGAGGTGGAGCATTGTTGGAAGTGGGTCACTAGGAAAGGGCCTCGAGGCTTTGTAATCAGGCTTAATTTTCATTTTTTGTTCTTGGATTCCTGAATATAGATACATTGTGACCAACTACTTCTTACTCTTGCTGCATTCTCTTCTATGTCTGCTGCCAGGCAGTTCCCAGTTTGATATATCATATCCGTCTGAAATAATGGACAAAATGAACTTTTTCTCCCCTAAGCTATTTGTTCAGGATACTTTTATCACATTTATCATAAGGTATCTAGTAAAGGGACAAGGAGAAAGAGCTATGTAGAGAAGAGAAAGAAGTTGATGAGATGTAGAATTAAAGAACCAATATAAAATTTTAGTAGATTTTTAACATGTCTTCATTTTTTGCCTTAATAGGCTAAATGTTAGAGTACATGACTTTACAATTTCTCATGCCTTCATTGGGTACTGCAGTGGTTTGCTTAAATCTTTCTTTCTGTGATGCTTAATTCCAGTGAAAACTTAATGAGTTACAGATCATGGTGGTTGCACACCTTGGTTTGTGAGGGTATTTCAAGGATGGATGGTTGAGCAAGGAACACCCAACCTAAATTTTGAAAAGACAATTCCTGGACTGACATCTCATGTAGGTGAAAATGAGAAAGTGGGCTAAGGACCAGCATTCATCTCTCTGCTTCCTGACCGTGGATGCAGATTAACATAGCAGCATCATGTGTGGGTAACTGTAACAGACATCCCTGATGAGATGCACTGGATCATCAAAATGTGAAACAAGCAATACTTTATTTAGTGCTTCTGTTATATGTTTGGTCACAAAAATTGGAAAAATTAACTGGTATACTTAGTGTTCTCCCAAATTCAGAGTTGCTATATATGATTCCTCTCTTTTATTCTTATATGTCTGTATCTTGAGCACCTGAAGTTCAATGCTACTCAGTTATTTAATAATAACCTCTTTGTTTCTAATATTTGCAGATATTTTCTTAATGATGCATGTCTTGCTGAATGCAAAATGCTACAAATACTTCTGTCCCTATGTAAGTAATAGATCTTAAAGTAATCATAAGAATTTTACAACAAGTCCCCTGGGTTATAATATTTCTGACATGGAGTGGCTTCATGTTTAGTTAGCTGCTACATGCAGGAGATTAGTCAAGAAAAGATATCCATAAACAGTGGAAAATCACACTGTACATTGAATGACATTTCTAGCATGGTCTTACAGACTTTGAGGAAAAATCATGAGCAGAATGCCCCAAGACTGGATTTTTCTTTTAGTTACATAGTCTGTTTTCAGACTGGGACTAAGATTCCTTGCATTGTGATTTATAGGGATATTTAAGTACTTAAATGCCTTCATGAAATTCTTAGGCAAATAGATAGAACTAGAAAGTGTCATCCTGAGTGAGGTAACCTAATCACAAAATAACACACATGGTATGCACTTACTGATAAGTGGATATTAGCACAAAAGCTCAGAATACCCACTATATATTCCACAGACCACATGAAGCTCAAGATAAAGGAAGACCAACGTGTGAATGCTTCTATCCTTCTTAGAAGGAGAAACAAAATAATCACAGGAGGAAGTGAGAACACAAAATGTGGAACAGAGACTGAAAGAAAGGCCATTCAGAGTCTGCCCCACCTGGGGATCCATCCCAAATACAGTCACCAAAATCAGATACTATTGTGGATGCCAAGAAGTGCATGCTGAAAGGAGCCTGCTATAGCTGTCCTCTGAGAGACTCTGATACAAATTAAGATGCTTGCAACTAATCATTAGACTGAGCACTGGGATACCTAGGGAGGAGTTAGAGAAAGGACTGAAGGAGCTCAAGATGTTTACAACCCCATGGGAAGAACAAAAATATCAACTAACCAGATATCCCAGTGCTCCCATGGACAAAACCACCAATCAAAGAGTACCCATGGAGTGACTCCTGGCTCCAGCCACATCTGTAGCAGAGAATGGCCTTGTCAAGCATCAATGGGAGAAGAGGCCCTAGGTCTTCTGAAGGCTTGATGCCCCAGTATTGGGGGATGCCAGGGAGGGGAGGCAGGAGTGAGCCGATGGGTAAGTGGGGGGCACCCTAATTGAAGGAGGGGGATGGAGGATAAGATAGGGGTTCTTTGGAGGGAAAGAAGGAAAGGGGATAACATTTGAAATGTAAAAAAAGAAAATATCCAACAAAAGAAAGGAAAATAGAAAAAAACTCTCTCTAAGTGCTGGTGTGTGCATGTATGCACATGTGTCTACCCAATTTATTTTAATATATAATGATATCAATTGAACAAAAGCAGAAGATCTAGTAGCAGTTTTGTGTATAATTTTGAACATTATCATTTTAATTTAGGACAAAAACACCCTTACATTTTGTTGGGTTTTTGAGTAAATGAAATTTAATAAAATATATAGTTCCAATCCTTAAGTAACACGAACACTGCATATATTAATCATTCCTACTTATTTTGTAAAGGTCTTTTCTTGGGGACATGCAATAAGTACACACATACAGAAGAGTGAGGGATAGAGTGAAATGAGAGAAGAGAGAAGAACATAGATGACTTATGAAAAAAGCCATGTCAGACCAAAGTGACAACTGTATCAAAGTCCAACTTGGTGATGCAATGAGTTTTTGGGGGGATGAGAAACAAGGGTTTCACTGGAGAGTACTTTAGAGCATTGCTGACACAAAAGCAGCTGCCTTACCAAAATACCCCACTTCAACATAGAAGGTGACTCACAAAAACAACACAAGTTGAATGAAACTCTACAAGTCCAAAGATTTATCTCCTGTCACTGCTTCTTGGTCATCATTGCCTCCCTCTGATATTCCCTAAAGCTTGTGGGGTGGGGAGTGTCTAGACTCAGTCAAGTTTCCACCTTTCAAGATATGTGATGTTTCTTCCCTCCTACAATGCATGTTCAAGTTTGGGGAATCTGACATCCTACAACGAGAATGTGATCATTTCACAGCAATGGAAATGTACTGGGAGATGGTTGGGTAAGGTTTTAACGTGAAAACATGAGGACTTGAGTTTGAATGCCCGAAACTTACATAAAAGTCAGATGCTCTAATTTGTTTTCTGTTGCCCTAATAAAACACTTAGCAAAACCAACTTCATGAGGAACGTGTGGATTCAATCTCATACATACAGGTTATAGTTCATCATCTAGGGAAACAAGGAAGGAATATAGCATGGGAAGCTGGAGGATTATGCTGAGGTAGCACATATAGATAAGTGTTGATTTTATGAGGACACACATTACATATTTGTAGTTGATGTAAAAACTACATAATGAGCCAATGGGAATTGAAAACCGAACAGTTTACCTTGGGAACACAGATGAAAAATACTCAATAAAATTTTTGCCAATCAAATGCAAGAATACATCAAAGAGATCACTCACCATGAACAGGTAGGCTTCATCCCAGAGATGTAAGAATTGTTGAACATAAGAAAAACAGTAAAGTAATGCACTATGAAAATAAAGCAAAAAAAAAAAATCTAAGGATCATTTCATTAGATAGTGAAAAGTCTTTTTTTAAATTTTTTTTCATCTTTATTAACTTGAGTATTTCTTATTTACATTTCGATTGTTATTCCCCTGCCCGGTTTCCTGGCCCAGGTCCCCCTAACCCTTCCCCTTTCCCTTCTCTATAGGTGTCCCCCTCCCCATCCTCCCCCCCATTACCGCCCTGCCCCCAACCATCATGTTCACTGGGGGTTCAGTCTTGGCAGGAACAAGGGCTTCCCCTTCCATTGGTGCTCTTACTAGGCTATTCATTGCTACCTATGCGGTTGGAGCACAGGGTCAGTCCATATATAGTCTTTGGGTAGTGGATTAGTCCCTGGAAGCTCTAGTTGGTTGGCAATGTTGTTCATATGCAGTCTCGAGCCCCTTCAAGCTCTTCCAATCCTTTCTCTGATTCCTTCAACTGGGGTCCTGTTCTCAGTTCAGTGATTTGCTGCTGGCATTCGCCTATGTATTTGTTATATTCTGGGTGTGTCTCTCAGGAGAGATCTACATCCAATTCCCGTCGGCCTGCATTTCTTTGCTTCATCCATCTTGTCTAATTGTGTGGCTGTATATGTATGGGCCACATGTGGGGCAGGCTCTGAATGGATGTTCCTTCTGCCTCTGTTCTAAACTTTGCCTCCCTATTCCCTCCCAAGGGTATTCTTGTTTCCCTTTTGAAGAAGGAGTGAAGCATTCGCATTTTGGTCATCCTTCTTGAGTTTCATGTGTTCTGTGCATATAGGGTAAATCAAGCATTTGGGCTAATGACCACATATCAATGAGTGCATACCATGTGTGTTTTTCTGTGAGTGTCTTACCTCACTCAGGATGATATTTTCCAGTTCCATCCATTTACCTATGAGTTTCATAAAGTCATTGCTATTGATAGCTGAGTAATATTCCATTGTGTAGATGTACCACATTTTCTGTATCCATTCCTCTGCTGAAGGGCATCTGGGTTCTTTCCAGCTCCTGGCTATTATAAATAAGGCTGCTATGAACATAGTGAAGCACATGTCTTTGTTATACGTTGGGACATCTTTTGGGTATATTCCCAAGAGAGGTATAGCTGGGTCCTCATGTAGTTCAATGTCCAATTTTCAGAGGAACCTCCATACAGATTTCCAGAATGGTTGTACCAGTCTGCAATCCCACCAACAATGGAGGAGTGTTCCTCTTCCTCCTCATACTTGCCAGCATCTGCTGTCCCCTGAGTTTTTGATCTTAGCCATTCTCACTGGTGTGAGGTGAAATCTCAGGGTTGTTTTGATTTGCATTTCCCTTTTGACTAAAGATGTTTAGGTGTTTCTCAGCCATTTGGTATTCCTCAGCTGGGAATTCTTTGTTTAGCTCTGAACCCCATTTTTTAATAGGGTTGTTTGTCTCCCTGCAGTCTAACTTCTTGTGTTCTTTGTATATTTTGGATATAAGCCCTCTGTCAGTTGTAGGATTATCAAAGATCTTTTCCCAATCATTTGGTTGCCGTTTTGTCCTAAGAACAGTGTCCTTTGCCTGAAAGAAGCTTTGCAGTTTTATGAGATCCCCTTTGTCGATTCTTGATCTTAGAGCAGAAGCCATTGGTGTTTTATTCAGGAAATTTTCTTCAGTGCCCATGTGTTTGAGATGTTTCCCCACTTTTTCTTCTATTAGTTTGAGTGTATCTGGTTTGATGTGGAGGTCCTTGATCCACTTGGACTTAAGCTTTGTACAGGGTGATAAGCATGGATCAATCTGCATTCTTCTACATGTTGACCTCCAGTTGAACCAGCACCATTTGCTGAAAATGCTCTTTTTCCATTGGATGGTTTAGGCTCCTTTGTCAAAAATCAAGTGACCATAGGTATATGAATTCATTTCTAGGTTGTACATTGTATTTCACTGGTCTATCCATATGTCTCTGTACCGATATCATGCAGTTTTTATCACTATTGGTCTGTAATACTGTTTGACTTCAGGGATAGTGATTCCCTCAAAAATCCTTTTATTGTTGAGGATAGTTTTAGCTATCTTGGGTGTTTTGTTATTCCAGATGAATTTGCAAATTGTTCTGTCTAACCCTCTGAAGAATTGGATTGGTATTTTGATTGGGATTGCATTGAATCTGTAGATCGCTTTTGGTAAAATGGCCATTTTTAATACATTAATACTGCCAATCCATGAACATGGGAGATCTTTCCATCTTCTGAGATCTTCTTCAAATTCTTCTTCAGAGGCTTGAAGTTCTTATCATACAAAACTTTCTCTTGCTTGGTTAAAGTCACACTGAGGTATTTTATATTATTTGGGACTATTATGAAGGGTGTCGTTTCCCTAATTTCTTTCTAGACTTGTTTCACTTTTGTGTAGAGGAAGGCTACTGATTTATTTGAGTTAATTTTATACCCAGCCACTTTGCTGAAGGTGTTTATCAGGTTTAGTAGTTTCCTGGTGGAGCTTTTGGGATCACTTAAATATGCTATCATGTCATCTGCAGATAATGATATGTGAAAAGTCTTTATAAATTCCACCACCCCTTCATGGTAAAAGTATTCACAAGATTAGTGGAAAAGGAACGTATCTTGATTTACTTCAAGTCGATAGCTAACACCAAATTGAATGGATAAAAATGCAAACTAATTCCACTAAAATAAGGAACAAGACATTTCACTCTGTTCATACTATTCAACATAGCACTTGAAGTTTTATCTGTAGCAATAAGACAGCCAAATGAGATCAAGGGGACACAAATTGGAAAGGAAGAATTGAAAGTATCATTAACTTTGGATGAAATGAGAGTACATTAGTGACCCTAAAAATTATAGTAGGTATCTCCGAGAGTTGATAAACACTTTTAGCATAGTAGTTGCATAAAAGATTGACTGTAAGTACTCAGTAGCCTTTCTATATAGAAATGATAAACAGACTGAGGAAGAAAATGAGGAAACAATCACTCTTCACATGAGCCTCAAGAGGTAGATAATGTCTATCCAAGTCAATGAAAGATTTCTATGCTTATAAGCTTATAATCTTTGAAGGAAAAATTGAAGAAGATACCAGAAAATGGAAAAATCTTGATCCTCAGGGATTGGTAGGATTAACAGTAAAAGTGGTCGTTTTTATCAAAAAAGTCTACCGACTGAATGCAATCCCCATCAGAATTCCAACACAATTCTTTACAGACCAGGAAATGACAATTCTCAACTTCATAGAGAAAACCAAAATCCAAGAACGCAGGATATCTAGAACAATCCTGAATATGAAAAACAAAACAAAAAAGAACAACAACAAAAAGAATAACAAAAAATGTTGGAGGTATTACTTTCACTGATTTTCAAGTCATACTATAAAGCTACAGTGATAAAACCCACAAGGTATTGGCATAAAAACAGATACAACAACAAACAGAATTGAATTGTAGGCCCAGACATAAATTCACACCTAAGGACAGGGAAGCCAGAAATTATCATCTGTAGAGAAAAATCTTCAAAAAATAGATTTTGTCAAACTGGGTGTCTCCAGGTGGAAGGATGCAAATGATGCCATATTTAATATCCTGCTCAAATCTCAAGTACAAGTAGATCAACGACCTTACCATAAAAATAGAAACACTGAACTTGATAGAGGAGAAATTAGAAAATAGCCTTAAACACTTTGGCATATGACACAACATTCTGAACACCAATACTATATGCTATAAGATCGTCAATTAAAAATATAGGGCTATTTCCAGGGCAGCTGGAGCTAGTTATACCCAGTCTTGAAAAAAAATACAAATAAATAAATAAGTAAATGAGTAAATACCTCAAAACAGATTTTGCATTTTACGTCACAGTAGAAATAAATGTATTCTTCATTATAAATAGAAGTCTTAATTTGCAAGGACTTAATACAGGAGAAACAAACTTATTCTGTAAGTATTTCACAGATTTAACATTGTAAAAACTGGAACTTAATCTTCACTACAAACAAAACCCTCAAACTGGAAGGTATATTTTTATTGTTTTGTTTTCTCATTAACTTGTAAGGTATATTGTTCCTGTTTTAGTCTCACAGGAAGAGAGAGGGTAATCAAACAGTATTATGTTTATGTAAATAATTGTCAAAGAATAAGCTTAATAATAAGGTGCTTTAAAACATCTCCAAATGAAGAAAAAAATCATTAAAACAAAATATCAAACAACAAATACTAAAGATGGTGTTAGCCATTTTCTAACCACATGGTTGTGATTGCTGGGGAGATTGTACTATTTAGACACACAGCACCGTCACGTAGTGAAACTGGTTTTCTTTATTGTCTTTAATATCTTGTCCTTCAGGACTCAGACCTTTTCATGAAATAAACCAGGCTCACAGCACTTAATAAAATGTGTAACTGCACCACTAATGAATCCTGGCAGTCTCTTCTCATTATGTGCCTAATTTTCCTTAGAGAGCACAAACCTTCGGGTGGGGTCTTCTCATTCTTAAATCATCTTCAATTGGCAGTGAAAGGGAATATGCTCCTTCTCTGTCGAGTTCAGAGAGTCTAGTCTTGCTAACAGATAGAGAAAAGATGAGCTCTTCACAGGCCACATTATCTAAAATTGCACTTGTCTTTATGGCCTGGTACTTTGAGTTTTTGCTTAGGTTTCTTTGAGACTAAAACTCAAACCAAACAAAAGAGAGAGATTAGGGATGGCTCCCTGATTTTCCTTCTTTTGAGACAAAAATGGCATCAATAACACTCCATTTATTCAAGGTCATTCAATATTCAGTTTCTGCACAGCAAGATAAAAGAGTGTGCCCCTGGCTTTCTCTTCCAGAATATATTAATATTAATAGTCTGAGTTAATAGGGATAAATGGCTGTCTGGAGCAGATCTGTACCCTTGTTTCCCAGGCTCCTATTTGATTGGGGAGTGCTCCCAAATGTCTCTTTCTGGAGCTTTGTCCCCTCAATCATTCTACTGCTGTAATTGGAAATATGAGCTCAGAGACTCATTTTATTCATTAACAACTATTTTCCATGATGAATTTTTTTCCTCAGAGTGCCTCAAGTGGTAGTTTTGTAGAAATAACAAATTTTCCAATTTTGCCTTTTTTCAGAATCTGCATATACTATGCCTTTGGACAGGGGTTTACATGGAACACAGATGTTGACATCATGCATCCAGCTGTGTTACTTGCCACCTTATTTCCTTGAGACAATGTCACTCATTGAACTTGGAGCTAAGCTGGCAGTTAGCAAGGCCAGTGATCCTCTTTTGTCTGTGCCCCAACTCTCATGCTTGGCTTTTTATAATGTTGCTAGGGATAAATCAGATCTTTTTGCTGACACAACAAGAACCTTTCCATACTGAACTAATTTTCCATGCCTAAATCATGCTTTTTTATTAATATCTCTTTTGTGTAAAGGAAAACACAGAGAACTACATCAATGGCATAAATCATTTATTGAACTGAAGGCACCATGTTCTATGGTAAAGCTTCCAATAGAGTCAGTTTTGCTGACTATCCTTGCCAGTCTTCTACAGGAGCCACCAACTCATAGTGAACTGTTTTTATGAAGAGTTAAAGAGATAAAGAAACATTTAGCCCATGTCTCCTGGATCTGTTGTTACCAGACTTTCTCCCTACTTGACTCTTGGTTACTTTTTAATATTTTGTACATGTTCCCTGTAAAACAAGATATTAAAAGGGTCTTTTTCAGGTCTGTTTCAGACCCTATACTTAGTACTGAAGTTAGTGAAATGCCAATATCCATCTTAGCTTCAATCATATGAGGTCACATGTGTGAGAGAGTTTTGAAATTCCAGGGATAGCAGTATGCGTCATGTTTTTTTTTTCCTATCCGTTTCTGCTCAACAAACCCAGGAGTAGTTCCAATGTCTTGAACTACAAACCTCTGAAGGCCTCCAATGGGACATGTTGCTCCATTTTGAGAACTAATCTTTGTGAAAGCAGCATTTACTACACCATTGTCTTAGTTAGGGTTTTCATTACTGTGAAGAGACACCATGACCTAGGTGAATATTTTAAAGGACAGCATTTAATTGGGGCTTGCTTTACAGGTTCAGGGGTTCAGTCCATTATCATCAAAGCAGTAAGCATTGTCCTGGAGGAGTTGAAATTGTGATATCTTATTTCAAAGGCAAGCAGGAGATGACTGGTTCTTACCTGGCTAGAAAGAGGGTCTCAAAGCCCATGCCCACAGTGACACATTTCCTCCAACAAGGCCACATCTCATGATAGTACCACTTCCAATTTGCCAAATATATTCAAACCACATTCTACTCCCTGGTTACAATAGGACAGTTCAAATACATGACTCTATAGAGGTCATACCTAGGCAGAGCACAATGCAAAATACATTATTCCAGCTTTACAGTCCCCATAGTCTATAAGAGTTTCTCCAATGTTAGGAATTCAAGTTCAATGTTTCTTCTAAGATTAGGTAATCTCTAAACTGTAATCCCTTAAAAATCAAATAAAAAAAAAAAGCAGACCACATACTCCCAATATCATGCAGGATATACGTTATCATTCCAAAATGTCATGGTAAGAAAACACTGGATGAAACAAGATGAAAATCAACCTGAGCAAACTCCAAACTGTGCATCCCCATGTCTGGTGTCAAAGCCAAAGCAATCATCAGATTTCTGAATCTTTCCATCCTTGTTCACTTCTATATCCAGATCCTGCATTTAATAGCAAGAAACTTCTTCGTTCTCTGTTCTTCCATTCCCTGTTGTAAACTTTCTTCAGCAGTTTGTCTACGACTCTGGTATCTCTAACATCTTGTGGCATCCAAGACAACTTAACCTTTACAGCACCTTGTTCGAATGTCTAGGATCCACACATGCTTTTCTGGGCTCCTCCAAAGGGTTTTGCCACTTCTCTAGCTCTGTACTCTGTAGCACTCTAAGCTCTTATTGACTCTAATTCCCTGATGCTTTTCTTGGTGATCATCCCATGGTTCTGGAATCTCCAATATGCTGGGGTCTTCACCTACAATCAGGTTTCACCAGTAGTCTCTCATAGACTCTCTTCATGATGCTAAGCCTCAAATTCTTTTCATGGTCCCTTCATTCCTTAAACCTCAACTGTTACTAAGGCTGTTCCTTCAACAGTGGCCAGCCCTACACTCTCATAGTGCCAAGCGTCATGTGATCTCATGACCCCTTCATACCTGTAAATCCAATACTTCCGTGGTGATTCTTACACATTACAAGTCCAGCTGCAGCAGGAGATACAACCTTGAACATCTCTGGAACACAGCTTCTTTGTACTCCAATTAGATGGAAACAGCATGGAAATCTGGGGCAAGTTTCTTCACAAGGGAGTCTATGCTTTGAATCAGCATCCCCTATATGGTGCAGTTTCTCCCACAGACAGGATCTATGGGTCCAGGAATCAAGAGGTGGAAAAGCACATGCACTACCACTCCTAGTAGCCCACTAAATGTTGTCTCTGAAACCCTAAATTCTGCTGGGCAAGAAGTTTGGAAAGAATGCTAGCAAGTAACTGCAAGCAGTTGCATAGAAAAAGGAAACGTTCCTTCTTTCACTGACCTTATGTATGCCTCCAGCAGAAAATCTTACCCAGATTAAAATGTGTACCACAACATCTGGATCTATGGTGTTCTTTACTTGAAACTTGATCTGTCTCAGGCTGACCTTGATCAGAGATCTGATTACCTCTCTCTCCTGGGATTATAGGTATGTTCCACCTTTCTCTGACTAATCTTTTCATGGTGACTATGTTTCAAGATTCATATCAAAAGCATATGTTTTTCAGCTTCAAGATCTGAAAATCCACTATAAGATATGGGCAATATATCTTGATATTGACAGACATATCTTCAGTGACATAAACAGAATATATTTTGAAAAACTTTTAGCACTAAAATTTCAATAACTGGGAACCAATTACACATTAAGTCAAAAATAGGTTATCATTGTGTTATTATCATCTGCAATACTCCCTATCAGTGTTTTTATATAACAAACTTATATTCAATACACTTCCAGACTAGAATGCAATCATTTTTGCTTGATTGACTGCTGTATTTTCTATGATGAGAAACTTGAATGTAACAACATGTGAGTTCCAGGGAGCAATGGTAACTATATGTGGATTCCTAGACATTCTTTATTTGTCATTAGATATATCTGATTCTGAAATTTTAAAATACATTCCAGTTGCATTAGCTTTATTATATATGACTTTTATTTCATCCTACTTCAAATTCATCCAGCAAAAAAGTGACACATGAATAAATAAGTAATAATGTACTTCAAATATAAATATGACAATAAAAAGTTTACAAATCCTCAAAGAATCTCATTGCTAGAATTTGAAATGTGGCAGAAAGCTCAATAGAGTAATAAGAGTTTTCCTTTAAGTTTGTATAAGAAAACATTCAGTATGTTTCTGCAAACGGCAGAACAAAAGGTGAAAAGAGAAGACAAGTGGAAAATGAGAGTAAAAAGGATTGGTAAGGAAAGAAATGCAGAGGAGGTAGGTAGGTTTAGTCCTTGCCAGCTATGACACAGAAGAGTAAGCAGGAGGAGAGCCAATGGGATAATAGATGCATAGTGACACTAGTATAGTCAAGAATGGATTGTGGTGCGTTTATTTGAGAGTGTTTGTGTGTATGTATATTGTGTACAGGCATACACACTTCTGTATGCAGGTTCAATGTACCAAATGTATACTTGCAGAGGACAAAGGTTCATGTCAGTTTTCTTCTTCAATTATTTCTCCAGCTTATGTTTTTCAATACTTTGAAGGTTCTATTAATTTTTGAAATTCTGTTCATATCTTGTCTGTGTAGACTTTTGTGAGTAAGTGTGTGTGTGTGTGTGTGTGTGTGTGTGTGTGTGTGTGTGTGTGTGTGCTTGTTCTCGCACGTTCAAATTCTACAAAGCACATGTGAAAGTCTGGGAACAACTAGCATGAGTTGGTTCTCTTCTGTCATCTGTCAGTCTAATAACTGACCTTTCACCTGGGTTATCTTTCCAGCTGTCTACCTTATTGTTTTGAATTTGTCTCTCGGGGGAGATTCTGGAGCTTAACTAAATCTCCAATACTGGCTAACCAGCAAGATTCAGAAATCCCGTTTGTGTGTCTTCTCAACCCTGTCTCTCGTAAAATAGAAAAACAACACCACAAGTTTAGATTTTTCATATGGATGATAAAGATAAGAACTCAGGTTCTTACATTTTCACAGTACACTTTACCATGTCATCTCTCAGTTTTTAAACAAGTTTCTTCTATAGTGAAATATTAGGTCTATAGGAATACTAGGCTGAAGTCTACATGTTCTCTAGTAGGAGACATCTCAAGCTGCAGATAAAAAGGCAAAACCCAGGAATATAAAATTAATTCTCTTTATCAACATTTCTGGATCTTTTTCATTATCACCTTTTCTCTTCCCTCATTCCAGCCCAGCATTAGTAGTTGAACTCTTGTCCATCTTCATGTTAACCTTTAAGACATTCTCAATGTAGAAATGAGTAAACCTAATTACTACCAATATTGGTTATTTTTTTATTGATGTAAGAAAATATCCGATGAAAGAAGCTGAGAGGACTGTGTGAACCAGACTCAGGCTTACTCCATGACAGGCTGAAAACCAACAGTTTTGGAGAATAGCCCTAAATTTATGTTTCCAAGAACTGGAAAAGACTGAAAACAGTCAATTCCAGGAAAAAATACCACTTGCTGGCAGCCAATCAGGAAGATGCCTTATCACCTAGTCTGAGCCAACCTCGTGGGCAACCAATCAGAAGCTGTAAAAGCTGACCCACCAGCTAGCCTGAGACAAGTATAATTAAGTAGCAAAAGTCCCCAAATCCCTCAGTGCTTTAACCAATCACAAAGGCAGCCATACTCCTGGAGATAGAGCTAATCAGTAATAGGAATGAAAGATAAAAGTCACCCATTCCTACCCTAACAGACTTAAAATTGACCCTGAAATTTCCATACCTTTCTCTTCCATCCTGATGAGTGGTATATCCCCCTCCCTGCTGGCAGGTTATCTACAAAATAAACACTCTTTCCTTTTGCATATTATTTGAGTCTGGGGTATTCTTCCCAAATCATAGCCTCTTATAAAACTTGATGAATAAACGGTTTATTTTGCCTCTCACTTTGAATACATTATCTATTTAACAGGGAGGACATGACTACAAACTGTGTGAAACTCATCTTAACATTGCATTACAAGCAGAGAAATGAATGCTGTGCTCGGCTCAACTTTCTCCTTTTTATTCTATTCATGACTGCAGCCCATTGAATCGTGCAGTCCACATTCAGAGTATTCTCACCTTAGTTAGGACAGTCATAATTCTCCCTTAGAGTCATTGTCTGGGATTTGTTTCCTAAGTGACTCTAGATCCTGTCATACATGGCAATTAATATTAATGAATACATTATCATCCCTCAGTATTTGTATATCTCAAATTTTACTAGCATAATTTCAACATGAATTAAATACATTATGAAATGAGAAGAGCTGTTCTATACCATGTTGAGAATTAGAGAGCAGCCGAGTCACAGAGACAGATTTGATTTATTTTTTCACATCTTCATCACATACTTTTGCCTTTCCTGTGTGGAGATATAGCAGAAGACATTCCTAAAGGAGAGGTATTGCCAAGGATCAGAGATTGTCATATACCAAGCAATGTTTTAGGAAATTTTGCTTTATAACACAGAAGTATGATCTCCATCTTAAACATCTCATCTGTTTATTGTGTTTTGTGGAGGTAGGTACACAAATGCAACCATGAGAATATAGAGATCAGAGGACAACTTGCAGCATTCATTCCTCTCAGGTCCAGAGATCAATCTCAGGTAATCAGGTTAGTGGTAAATGCCTTTACCAGGAAAGCCATCTTATTCCACTTCCTTATACTGTCAGATAATAAAATTGGATAGTTATTTAATTACACAGTTTGAACATGTATAGAAATATCATCCTGTACCTCCTAACAGCATTGTACACATATTAAACAATAAAACTTAATTGATAACAAGAAACACATGGATTGTTTTTCATACACATCAAACAGCAAATCACATTCATCTTTATTTAATATTTCATTTATTTACAATCCATTTATTACCCTCTCCTCCCAATCCCACCTTCCCCAGTTACTCATCACATTCTCCCTCTCCCTTGCCTCAAAGAGTGTGCTCCCCACCTCCCAGATATCTCCTTTCCCTGGGCCCTCAAGTCTCTCCAGAATTAGGTGCATCCTCTCTCACTAAGACAAGATTAGACAATATTATGTATGTGCTGAAAGCCATTGTCCAGCTTGTGTATGCTCCTGGTTGGTGGCTCAGTCCCTGAGTGTTCCCAAGGGTCTGGGTTAGTTGACCTACTGTTCTTCCTATGGGGTTGCCCTCCCCTTCAGCTCCTTCACTCCTTCCCTTAATACCTCCATAGCAGTCCCTGACTTCTGTCCAATGGTTGGGTGTCTGAATCTGTCTCAGTCAGCTTCTGGTAATGCCTTTCAGAGGTCAGCCATGCTAGACTCCTGTGTGTAAGATCAGTAATTGTCTCAGGCCTTGCTGCCCCCCAACCCCAATACAAGATGGACTCCAACTTGGGCTGATCACTTTACAGCCTTTCCTTCAGTCTCTTCTAAATTTTTGTCCTTGTAATTCTTTTAGATAGGAACAATACTGGATCAGAAATTTTGACTGTGGGTTGGTAACCACTTCCCTTCACTTGGGACCCACTCTATCTACTGGAGGTTTACTCTTTGAGTTCCCTCTCCACACTGTTGCATATTTTGACTAAGATCACTCACATTTAGTCCCAGGAGTCTCTCATATCCCAGGTCTCTGGAACTTTCTAGAAGCACCCACTCCCAACCTTCAACTGCCAGAAACTGGATATTTTCATTTATTCTCCTGGTCCTCTGGGATTTTCTCTTTCTCCCCTCTCCCCAAACCTGATCCTGTCCCCTTCCACCTCCCTTTTTTTTTCCTTAAACTTTTAGTGTCTATGGGTCATATCCTGGATATTCTGTACTTTTTGTTTAATTTTCACTTATCAGTGAGTATATACCCATGTTCTTTTTGGTCTGGGTTACCTTAATCAGGATGATATTTTCTAGTTCCATCCATTTGCCTGCAAATTCATGATATCCTTGTTTTTATTAGCTGAATAGTGTTCCATTATGCAAATGAGTCACATTTTCTGTACATATTCTTCAGTTGAGGGACATCTGTAAGCTTCCAGGTTCTGACTATTATAAATAAGGTAAACATAGGCTGTAACATAATGGAGTACATGTCCATGAAATATGGTGTAGCATCTTTTGGGTATATATACAGGAGTAGTATAGCTGGCTCTTCAGGAAGAACCATTTCCAGTTTTCTCAGGAATCACCAGATTGATTGCCAGAGAGTTTGTACCAGTTTTCAATCCCCCCAGCAGCAGAGGACTGTTTCATTGGTAGGCATTTTCTACCTCTATGCCTGTGTTTCCTATATTTCTTTAAGGATATTATTTGTATTCTTCTTGAAGGCCTCTATCAATATAATGGAATGGAATTTTATGTCAGTATATTGCTTTTCACCTATGTTAGGGTATTTAAGGCTTGCTGTGGTGGGAGAGCTGGGTTTCATTGTTGTCAAATTACATTGGCTTCTGTTGCTTGCCACCTGGTCACCTCTGGTGTTAACTGGGCTGGGTGTCTGTGACTAGAGATGGCCTCCTTGGAGAGCTCTGTGACATGGGTTAGAGCAGGCCTCCTGGAAGACAAGAAGTGCTGTCTCTCAATGAAGGGGAGGGGCTCCTTTGAACTTGGATAGTGCAAGCATCCTGTGTCCCTGGTTAGAGCAATCTTCCGGTATCACTGGCTAGGGCAGTATTCCTGGGAAATTTGTGGGATATGAGAGGGAGCAGGCTGGTCATCTGCCTCATCTTCTTCCTTAGATATGGATTAAGTCATTAGTCATTAATCATAAGTATTATAAGCTTTACTTAGCAAGACAAAATTATGAAGTCTTGATATTTGGGTCAAATCTTCTATTCTTATTTTTTCCAGATGTGTTACCTATGTAGGTTGCTAAATCTCAATAATTTACATTATATCCCATATAATGTGTTCATATGGTTATGAAACATTATTGATTTTTATTTCTGACATTTTATTTTCAACTTGTCGATTTTATTTTGCCATTCACACTTCAAAAAAAATATGCCTCTCGCACTCGAGTGGCAGGTCCCCTGCAGGCCAGACACCACCTGGACCTGAAGGGACCCGGCCAACAGTTCTCTGCACCCAAATCCCGTGGGAGGGAAAGCTAAACCTTCAGAGGGGCAGACACTCCTGGGAGGCCAGAAGTCTGTGCATTCTGCCCACATTTCTTACTCCAGAGAAAAACACCTAAATGCCATCTGGGACCCCAGTGCAGGGGGCCTCCTGGAAAAGGCAGTGCAGGCCGTACTGGTTGCCACTCTCACGGAGAGCTCAAAAGCAACCAATCTGCAGGACCACAGGTAAGACCAACTTTTCTGCTCCAAGCGACCTGCCTGGTGAACTCTGGCCATAGGCCCACAGGAACAGCTGAAAGACCAGTAGACAGGAAAGACTACAGGCCCGAAAGCAGAACACTCTGTTCCCATAACTGGCTGAAAGAAAACAGGTCTACAGCACTCCTGACACACAGGCCCTTAGGACAGTCTAGCCACTGTCAGAAATAGGAGAACAAGGTATCTCCAGAGACAACCTGATGGTGAGAGGCAAGCTCAGGAACCCAAGCAACAGAAACCAAGACTACATGGCATCATCAGAGCCCAATTCTCCCACCAAAGCAAACACTGAATATCCAAACACACCAGAAAAGCAAGATCTAGATTTAAAATCACATTTGATCATGATGCTGGAGGACTTCAAGAAAGACATAAAGAACTCCCTTAGAGAAACACAGGTAAACATAAATAAACAAGTAGACGCCTATAGAGAGGAATCACAAAATCCCCAAAAGAATTCCAGGAAAACACAATCAAACAGGTGAAGGAATTAAAAATGGAAATAGAAGCAATAAAGAAAGCAAAAAGGGAAAAACCCTGGATATAGAAAACCAAAGGAAGAGACAAGGAGCCATAGCATCACCAACAGAATACAAGAAATAGAAGAGAGAATCTCAGGAGAAGAAGATTTCATAGAAATCATCAACACAACAGTCAAAGATAATGTAAAACAGAAAAATCTACTGGTCCAAAACATACAGGAAATCCAGGACTCAACAAGAAGATCAAACCAAAGGATAATAGGTATAGAAGAGAGTGAAGACTCCCAGATCAAAGGATCAGCAAATATCTTCAACAAAATCATAGAAGAAAACCTCCCTTACCTATAGAAACAGATGCCCATAAACATATAAGAAGCCTACAGAACTCCAAATAGATTGGACCAGAAAAGAAAATCCTCCTGTCACATAATAGTCAAAACACCAAATACAGAAAATAAAGAAAGAATAATAAAAGCAGTAAGGGAAAAAGGTCAAGTAACATATAAAGGCAGACCTATCAGAATCACACCAGATTTCTCACCAGAGACTATGAAAGCCAGAAGATCCTGGACAGATGTCATACAGACCCTATGAAAACACAAATGCCAGCCCAGGTTACTCTATCCGGCAAAATTCTCAATTAACATAGATGGAGAAACCAAGATATTCCATGAGAAAACCAAATTTACACAATATCTTTCTCCAAATCCAGCCCTACAAAGGATAATAAATGGTAAAGCCCAACATAAGGAGGCAAGCTACACCCTAGGAAAAGCAAGAAACTAATCGTCTTGGCAACAAAACAAAGAGAAGAAAAGCACACAAACATAATCTCACATCGAAATATGAAAATAACAGGAAGCAATAATCACTATTTCTTATTATCTCTCAAGATCAACGGTCTCAACTCCCCAATAAAAAGACATAGATTAACAAACTGGATACTCAACGAGGACCCTGCATTCTGCTGCCTACAGGAAACACACCTCAGAGACAAAGACAGACACTACCTCAGAGTGAAAGGCTGGAAAACAAATTTCCAAGCAAATGGTCTGAAGAAGCAAGCTGGAGTAGCCATTCTAATATCGAATAAAATCGATTTTCAACTGAAAGTCACCAAAAAAGATAAGGAAGAACACTTCATATTCATCAAAGGAAAAATCCACCAAGATGAACTCTCAATCCTAAATTCTCCAAATACAAGGGCGCTTATGTACATAAAAGGAACCTTACTAAAGCTCAAAGCACACATTGTACCCCACACAATAATAGTAGGAGATTTTAACACCCCATAAATCTGTCTCATAAATGGACAGATCATGGAAACAGAAATTAAACAGAGACATAGACAGACTAAGAGAAGTCATGAACCAAATCGACTTAACAGATATTTACAGAACATTCTATCCTAACACCAAAGGATATACCTTCTTCTCACTGCCTCCAAAATTGGTACTTTATCCAAAATTGACCATATAATTGGTCATAAAACAGGCCCCAACAGATACAGAAATATAGAAATAATACCATGCATCCTATCAGACCACCACGGGATAAAGCCAGTCTTCAATAACAATAAGGGAAGAACGCCCACATATACATGCAAGTTGAACAATGATCTATTCAATGATAACCTGGTCAAGGGAGAAATAAAGAAAGAAATCAAAGACTTCTTAGAATTTAATGAAAATGAAAGTACAGCATACCCAAACTTATGGGACACAATGAAACCTGTGCTAAGAGGAATACTCATAGCTCTGAGTGCCTGCAGGAAGGAACAGGAGAGAGCATATATCAGCAGCTTGAAAGCACACCTAAAAGCTCTAGAATAAAAAGAAGCAAATACACCCAGGAGAAGTAGAAGGCAGGAAATAATCAAACTCAGAGCTGAAATAAACCAAGTAGAAACAAAAAGGACCATACAGAAAATCAACAGAACCAAAAGTTGGTTCTTGGAGAAAATCAACAAGATAGATAAACCCTTAGCTAGATTAACGAGAGGACACAGAGAGTGTGTCCAAATTAACAAAATCAGAAATGAAAACGGAGACATAACTACAGAATCAGAGGAAATTCAAAAATCATCAGATCCTACTACAAAAGCCTATGTTCAACAAAACTTGAAAATCTGCAGGAAATGGACAATTTCCTAGACAGATAACAGGTACTGAAGTTAAATCAGGAAAAGATAAACCATTTAAACAACCCCATAACTCCAAAAGAAATAGAAGCAGTCAATAAAGGTCTCCCAACCAAAAACAGCCCAGGTCCAGATGGGTTCAGTGCAAAATTCTATCAGACCTTCATAGAAGACCTCATACCAATACTATCCAAACTACTCCACAAAATTGAAACAGATAGAGTGCTACTGAATTCCTTCTATGAAGCCACAGTTACTCTTATGCCCAAACCACACAAAGAACCAACGAAGAAAGAGAACTTCAGACCAATTTCCCTTATGAATATCGACGCTAAAATACTCAATAAAATTCTGGCAAACTGAATCCAAGAGCACATCAAAACGATCATCCACCATGATCAAGTAGGCTTCATCCCAGGCATGCAGGGATGGTTTAATATACAGAAAACCAACAATGTAATCCTTTATATAAACAAACTGAAAGGAGGAAACCACACGATCATTTCATTAGATGCTGAGAAAGCATTTGACAGAATTCAACACCCCTTCATGATAAAAGTCCTGAAAAGAATAGGAATTCAAGGCCCATACCTAAAATTAGTAAAAGCCATTACAGCAAACTAGTAGCTAACATTAAACTTAATGGAGAGAAACTTGAAGCAATCCCACTAAAATCAGGGACTAGACAAGGCTGCCCACTCTCTCCCTACATATTCAATATAGTTCTCGAAATCCTAGCCAGAGCAATCAGACAACAAAAGAAGATCAAAGGTATACGGATTGGAAAGGAAGAAGTCAAAATATCACAATTTGCAGACAATATGTTTGTATACTTAAGTGATTCCAAAAGTTCCACCAGAGAACTGCTAAAGCTGATAAAAAATTTCAGCAAAGTGGCTGAGTATAAAATTAACTCAAATAAATCAGTAGCCTTCCTCTAAACAAAAGAGAAACAAGCCGAGAAATTAATTAGGGAAACGACACCCTTCATAGTAGTCACAAATATTATAAAATACTTCGGTGTGACTTTAACCAAGCAAGAGAAAGACCTGTGTGATAAGAATTTCAAGTATCTGAAGAAAGAAATTGAAGAAGATCTCAGAAGATGGAAAGATCTCCCAAGCTCATGGATTGGCAGGATTAATATAGTAAAAATGGCCATTTTACCAAAAGTGATCTACAGATTCAATGCAATCCCAATCAAAATACCAATTCAATTCTTCAGAGGGTTAGACAGAACAATTTGCAAATTCATCTGGAATAACAAAAAACCCAAGATAGCTAAAACTATCCTCAACAATAAAAGGACTTCCGAGGGAATCACTATCCCTGAACTCAAACAGTATTACAGAGCAATAGTGATAAAAAACTGCATGATGGAGTTGAGGATTTAGCTCAGTGGTAGAGTGTTCGCCTAGCAAGCCCAAGGCCCTGGGTTCAGTCCTCAGATCCAAAAAAAAACAAAAAACAAAAAAATAAAAAACAAAAACCAAAAAACAAAAAAAGAAAAAAACAAAAAAACAAAAACAAAAAAACCCAAAAAACAAAAAACAAAAAAAACCAAAACTGGATTATATCAGTAGAGAGACAGATGGATAGACCAGTGGAATAGAATCGATGACCCAGAAATGAATTCACACACCTATGGTAACTTGATTTTTGACAAGGGAGCCTAAACCATCCAATGGAAAAAAGATAGCATTTTCAGCAAATGATGATGGTTGAACTGGAGGTCAGCATGTACAAGAATGCAGAAAGATCCATACTTATAAGCCTGTACAAAGGTTAAGTCCAAGTGGATCAAGGACCTCCACATCAAACCAGATACACTCAAACTAATAGAAGAAAAAGGGGAAAGCATCTCGAATACATGGGCACTGGAGAAAATTTCCTGAACAATATACCAATGGCTTCTGCTCTAAGATCAAGAATTGACAAATGGGATCTCATAAAACTGCAAAGTTTCTGTCAGGCAAAGGACATTGTTTTTAGGACAAAGCAGCAACCAACAGATTGGGAAAAGATCTTTACCAATCCTACAACTGATAGAGGGCTTATATCCAAAATATACAAAGAACTCAAGAAGTTAGACTGCAGGGAAACAAATAACCCTATTAAAAGATGGGGTTCAGAGGTTGAGGATTTAGCTCAGTGGTAGAGCACTTGCCTAGTAACTGCAAGGCCCTGGGTTCAGTCCTCAGCTCCGAAAAAAAGAAAAAAAGAAAAAAAATGGGGTTCAGAGGTAAACAAAGAATTCACAGCTGAGGAATGCCAAATGCCTGAGAAACACCTAAAGAAATGTTCAACATCTTTAGTCATAAGGGAAATGCAAATCAAAACAACCCTGAGATTTTACCTCACACCAGTCAGAATGACTACGATCAAAAACTCAGGTGACAGGAAATGCTGGCGAAGATGTGGAGAAAGAGGAAAACCCCTCCATTGTTGGTGGGATTGCAGACTGGTACAACAATTCTGGAAATCATTCTGAAGATTCCTCTGAAAATTGGACATCGAACTACCTGAGGACCCAGGTATACCTCAATGATGCCCCAATGTATAACAAAAACTATGCTATGCTCCACTATGTTCATAGCAGCCTTATTTATAATAGCCAGAAACTGGAAAGAACCCAGATGCCCTTCAACAGAGGAATGGATACAGAAAATGTGGTACATCTACACAATGGAATATTACTCACCTATCAAAAACAATGATTTTATGAAATTCATAGGCAAATGGATGGAAGTGGAAAATATCATCCTGAGTGAGGTAACCCAGTCACAGAAAAAGACACATGGTATGCAATGATTGATAAGTGGATATTAGCCCAAATGCTTGAATTACCCTAGATGCACAGAACACATGAAACTCAAGAAGGATGACCTAAATGCAAATGCTTCACTTCTTCTGTAAAAGGGGAACAAGGATACCCTTGGGAGAGAATAGGAAGGCAAAGATTAGAACAGAGGCAGAAGGAACACCCATTCAGAGCCTTCCCCATATGTGGCCCATACATATACAGCCACCCAATTAGATAAGATGGATGACGCAAAGAAGTGGAGGCCGACAGGAACTGGATGTAGATCTCTCCTGAGAGACACAGCCACAATACAGCAAATACATAGGCGAATGACAGCAGCAAACCACTGAACTGAGAGACGGTACCCCATTTGAAGGAATCAGAGAAAGGACCTGAAGAGCTTGAAGGGGCTCGAGACCCCATGTAAACAACAATGCCAATCAACCAGAGCTTCTAGGGACTAAGCCACTACCCAAAGACTATACCTTGACTGACCCTTGGCTTCATCCTCATAGGTAGCAATAAATAGCCTAGTAAGAGCACCAGTGGAAGGGGAAGCCCTTGTTCCTGCCAAGACTGAACCCCAAGTTAAGGTGATTGTTAGAGGGAGGGTGGTACTCGGTGGCGGATGGGGGGGGAACACCCATATAGAAGGGGAGAGGTGGGGTTAGGGAGACGTTGGCCCAGAAACGGGGAAGGGGAATAACAATCAAAATGTAAATAAGAAATACTCAAGTTAATAAAGATGGAAGAAAAAAAAGAAACCCAGTAAAATAATGTCCTGTTTTATTTTTAAGATGGGTTGGCTATTAAAAAGGTTTTGTCATTTTGTATTAAAAAAAAATAAGGGCTGGAGAGATGGCTTAGTGGTTAAGAGCACTGACTGCTCTTCCAGAGGTCCTGAGTTCAATTCCCAGCAATCACATGGTGGCTCACAGCCATCTGTAATCTGATATGATTCCCTCTTCTGGTATGTCTGAAGACAGCAGCAGAGTACTTATAAAATAAACAAATAAATCTTTAAAAAAATAAAAATAAACCTTGATGCCAGTCTAAAAAAAAATAGAATTCCTCAGTTTCTGGTGATGCAGAACAGCAAATTCATCACACATCTCTGTGGAAAGAAAACTTTAGGCACACATACACTTCTGTTCAGTTGGGGAAAGATTTCTCCATAAATCAGCCATGCTAACATTCTCTTTATTCATGAGAATTAATGATTTGAAAAAATGGATCTTTTCCTGTTCATGATATATTTAGAAATATTTTCTCTAATGGTATAAATCTGCACTAGTTTCTCTACTGATTCTCAGGTTTGCACAGACGGCACTTTAGTGAAGAACAAATGTCACCTGTACCATAGCTACAGAAAGGAAGGATCATGGCAGCAATGGGAAGGGCATCCATTTGGATAACTGAATTCTACCACATTGATATACTAATTTAAACCAAGACCGAAGATATATGTAAGTCAAATCATCTAGCAAAAAATTCTTGAGGCAGTGTCTCATCTTCCACATCGAATTAACCAAATATGCTTGAGTGACCACTGAGACATAGATCACAGATTTCTTCCCCTCTGAGCTTGCAAGAATGTATCACCACATCTGTATTTAATTTTGTACTTTTAAAAAGTTTTGTAATTATATTTAAGTACAGAAAACTTAAGTGTACATTTAACCCAGTTTAGTGTCGAGTTCCTTAGCCTTTGCCTTTTCCAATTTGGCAATGCGAGTCACAGACTTAGGACCCAGGATGTTGCCTCCCCAGTGGCAGCGGATCTTGTCATATCTGTCATTATAATTGGTCCTAATAGCTTCCACCAGCTTAGCCAGAGCACCCTTGTCTTCTGAGTTAACCTGTGTGAAGACAATAGTGGTGCATGTCTTCCTGTGGACCAGGCGCCCCAGACTGGCTTTTCCTTTGATGATGCAGTAGGGCACCCCGATCTTTCAAAAAAGGGCTGGCAGGAAAACCACCAGATCAATGGGGTCTACATCCTGGGCAATCACCACCAGCTGAGCCTTCTTGTTCTCCACCAAGGTGGTGACTGTATTGACCCCTGCTCCTAGGACAAGTGGTCTCTTATTTGAGATGTCCCCTTTACCAGCAGCTTTCTTCTCAGCATAGGCCAGCAGCCTTTGCTTCTTCTCCTGCTTTGTCTCTGGCCTGTACTTGTGGGCAAGCTTAAGCAGCTGAGTCACTGTTTGCCTGTCCAGGGCCTGGGTGAACTGGTTGATGGCAGGAGATATTTTGAGCTGCTGATAGAGGATGCCTCTTGCTGTAGCCTGAGGTAGCAGAGCCACTGACGAAGCATGTGAGATCTCTTTTGGGCTGGATGTCCTGTCCAATGCCGAAGTTCTTAGGCCTTTTCTCAAACAAAGGATTGACCAAGTTTTTGGCCTCCTGTTTCTTGACCACGGTGAGGGCTGGGGCCACCTTCTTCCCCTTGGCCTTCTTTCCTTTGGGCATCTTGCTTGGCTGGAGGAGAGAGCAATTTTGTACTTTCATAATTTAATTAATATATATGTGAGATGGTGCTATCTGAGACTAGAAGAGAATATCCAATTTCCCTGGGAATGTAGTTATAGTCATTTGTGAGACAGCTGACCTGGAAGCAAGTGAGATCTCTAGGACAGCTCAAAAAAACCTAATTGTGGGGGGTGGGGGAGAGTCCGCTATTCATAAGTTTTTAACATGTTTTCTTGTAGCATCAAACTCAAGTTCTCAGTCTAGACAGATATTCACTTTACCAAATAATCTACTACCTCTTATATAGAATATAAGATATGAATAGAACACTATCAAGCTTAAGATAGTTACCACGAGTTACAGATTTCTTCACAACCACTTAGACATAGTAGGGATTGGCATGCTTATAGCTGTTCATGAACTTGAATATTCTAGAAATAGTACTCATTAAAAAAATAACATTTGTGTTAAAATATTCTACAAATTTTAGCTTGTATAAATTAAAATTTAAGTAATACTTATATTTGTTTATTTGTATGTGTGTGGATGCACTTGAACCAAACCATGTTTGTTGGAGGTCAGAGGACAACTTGTACTCAGTTCTACTATTCCTCCATGTTGCTCATGGGGATAAACCATGGGCACTATCAGGTCCGCAGGCTTGGCAGAAGCACTGAGCAATCTCTACTGCACTATGAATACATTTTTTAATTAGATTTTTTGTTAAAGTTTGCATGCATGTGTTTGTGTCTGTGTTTCTGTGCCTGTATGAGTTCATCACACATATCCTGGAACCCAAGAAGAGGCATAACATCCTTTGTACCTGAAACAGGCAGTTGTAATCAGCCTGATATATGTGCTCTAAGCCAACTGCAGTTCTCTGCAATAGCAGTAAGTGCTCATAGATGCTGATCCAATTATCTACAACCTTATAAACATATTTGATAAGTATTCTTATCAAAAAGGCAATCATGAATACACAGATGTGTGTGTGTGTGTGTGTGTGTGTGTGTGTGTGTGTGTGTGTGCATGTTCCACTGAAAATTTGGAATGAGGTTTTCATTCCTCAAGTTCTTTAGAAATAAAATATTCTGCTAAGAAAATCATTAGCTCAAAAGACAATGAAAGTAACATAAATTATTTAGCTCTTTCAAGAATGAAAATCATTTTAATTCAACTGAGCAATTCTGTGCTCAATATACACTAGTTGTCTCAGAGGGCTGGAAAAATTCTGTTACATTCATTTTGTACATAAAAGTCCTTGTCTATGGAAACTATTTTCTGACTTTTAAATCAAACATTGAATTTCTGCAAATAATTCTTACTACCAAAATTATGGCTTTAGCAGAGCAAAGTTTACAAATAGTCAAAGTGGATTATATTACACTGCAGTGTGAATGAAAAACTCAGCAGGAGAAATAGATTCTTTTTTGTTTCAAAACTGTTGATCCTGGCTGTAGTGTCACTGGGAAATTTCACTATATGTGTGTATCACACTGCATAGTAGGGTGAGATGATATTATCGAAATGGATATTATGTAATTGTTTTTAGCAGACATGTGCTTATTTTTTTTTTTTTTTTGGTTTTTTTTTTGGAGCTGGGGACCGAACCCAGGGCCTTGTGCTTCCTAGGCAAGTGCTCTACCCAGTGGTAAATTCCCAACCGCGCTTATTTCTTGTAGTATAAATATTATTTGGGGGTTTCTACACCACCTTAGATCATTTAGTTCCCAAATAAAAGACACAAAACCTTCATATTTATTGTACGACTTAGTAGCATTAAAGCTGGGTAGATATCAGCTCTCTATTATGTCTACTACCCTATCAATAACTCTGAGATATAACTTTCCATGATTCAGGTAGGCTACTCTTACTCCAAATGGCAACCCTCATGCCCATGTTCTCATGAACCATCTACTTCATGGCATCTCCTTCTTTCTTCTTCTCTCTGATCTCCTCCTCATGGTCTCTGCATCAGACTTCAAGCCCAGGAACTGCAGCTCTGCCTGTCTCTCTTCAGCTCAGCTACAGACTGTAGGCATCTTTATACATACAATAGTTTTAAACTAATGAGGAACGTTATATTACCATCAGTTGGTGCATGTGAGGATCTCCACATCCCTGGGATCAAACAGATTTTGTGGTAGTATTTAACATCATACATAGCAACAGAACACACATCAACAATTAGCAGTTTACCACTGTCACTATTTTTTCATTATTTATGTTTCATTCTTCTTCATTTGGTGGTGTGTGTATAAGAATTTAGTGATTCAGACTTTATCTAGTTTCTGGTGCGAAATCAGGAAGGCCGAATTGTTAATTGAAATTGTCATTGAGAACAGTATACCATACAGGTAAGATGTTTGCCACCAAACCTGGCATTTTTATTGATTCCTAGTTCTTCTACGGTGGAAGGGAAGCACTAACACCACAAACTATATTCTGTCTTGTATATAAGATCAATATACATATACTAACACTTTCATAGGCATACAAAAATAAGAATAATGTTAACAAAGTAAGATTGACATAAAAATGTAAGCAAACCAGAATATAAGGTCAAAATATGAGCAGAGTGCTGATTCAATGCTGCCATCTTAAAATTTTCTCATAATGAACTTAGCTGAGCTAATTAAACTGTGTAACCTTAAATGATTATATAAGCTGTATATTTCTGCTGGTCTGGGCTCTTCACATTCCTCCTGCGTGAGGACCGTGTCAAGCCCCATTGCACTGGTATCCCAAAGTAAACCTCTTGGTTTTCCATCAAGACTGAGTCCCACATGTTTGTGGGGTGCTGGGTGTCCTCAGGATTGGAGCAAGAGTCTCCTCGGTCTGAGGGTCTTTCAAAACATATCAGGTTCCAGCTGTACCTCATTAAACTTAGAAGAAGATGATAAAGAGCTCCAAAGAAACTCCATTTAGAGCTGTCTTCATTTGTGGCAAGCTAGCCCCTGGGCAAAGAAAGTGCCCTAACTTAATCAGCAGACAGAACGCCATCCAGAAAAGAAAAGAAATCAAAATGAAAACAAATGCATGGAACTTGATTGCCAAGCTTTGCCAATACAGGGTAAGTAAATCCTTGGTAATTCCTGCTTCACATAAGGTTTGTCAGATACTTTGAACAAGAGAGCTGAAGACAGTGCTCCAATGTCTTAGAATACTTTGAAGTGGTCTCCACAGCCAACTGTCTGCCATTTTTAAAACTTTGAAAGTGTTTGTCTGCACTTCCTACTTAATCAGGAAATATTTCTTCTTAGTTGACTGTTGGGGTTGAATACAAGATAATCATAGTCTCAATAAAAGCTTAAGTTGTTATATTTAAGAAGATTTATTAGACCTAAAAAGATGGTGTTAGGTTGTTAATGCAAGTTAGGATAAAATGTGATTTAGATCCAGAACTCTGAACTCACCAGGACAGGATAGATAATAGGATATTTTTCTTAATTACCACATACTATGGACTTGACATTGCAAATATATATCACACCTTATAACTATTATAATTTTTATAATTTTATTCAATTTATATTAGAAAAAGAGACATTTATTGTACTTAAAAGGGGGATTATTGAGAGAATATCTAATATCAATATGACTATGGCACTTGTTAATAATAAATCTGACGGCTTATTATTTAGGTGGTAAATAAGAAGTGGGAAATCTAGGAGAAATCATAATTCTGAGATAGAATGCGGCAGGAGATACACCTTGGAAGACGTGAGGAGAGAGACACCTAGTACCTGAATATGGTTAAGTGGGCATGTTACAGAATGTAAGTTAAAATAAGTCAGTTATTCTAAATTGTGATCTAGTTAGAGAAGATCCTCAAGGTATTTGTAAATATATCTTGAGTCTGAGTCTTAGTTCTCAGAGCATGGCGCTGTGTGGAAGAACTTGATCAAACTGCTACATTATATTGTTCATGAGTTTTAAGTCAAGCAAAGTTTACAGGGGATATTGTCTAAGCACATACTCAAATAATAAATTATAGATGCCATAAGTTGTAAAAAGTTATGATTTTTGTAGTAGAATCATCCCTCATATTTGAGTTGAGGTCTTGCAGTTGATTTGGTAGACTAACTTGAAATTGACTAAATGAATGTATTTGAATTTAATTGATAAATTATTGATATTTATGTCCATGGAAATGGTTGAAGGGATAACTTTGTATGGTAAACTGTAGAAAAACTCAGAATACATGTCATTACAGCAGATTTAAACTTTATTTTCCCAGATTTTAAGTTATATTAAAAAGCTTACAATAATAAAAAAAGCATATTATTGAAATAATAGACACATTGATCAATGTATAGAATTGAAGACTCACATCCAGATGTAACTCCATACAGGTAAAAACACCTTGTTTGTGACAAAGCAAACAAAATTACACACTGGGGAAAAAGTCAGCATATTGGCAGACAGATGGTGTGAATAGCAGCATACAGAGAAATGAAAATAGATCCATATCTTTCACCCTGAACACAACTCAACTCCAAAGGGATCAAGGACCGCACTCAAGTCACTGAAAGACCAAAAGCCCTGAACCTGACCACTTTTTTTCTTTTTTCCTTTTCTTTTCTTTCTTTCTTTGTTTTTTGACTCTGTATTTGTGAATCCAAAATTCAGGTTAACAGACTGGATGTTTTCCTATCCTAAGTCTCACTGGTCACAGAGCTTCCCACAATGCCTTCTTCCAACACCTCCCACCAGCAGCTGCACAGATGTTGGCTGACCTGCTTCGTGGCCACCAGGATACATCCTCAATTTTTCCCTCTGCTCATCAAAATGTGAAAGTTCACGGTCTGTAGCTTTCCTACCATAGATGTCCAAGTGGAAAGATTTCAGGATGCTGGAGGAGTTGTGAGTGCCTATGCGGCTCATTTCTCCTGTCATGTCAGGATGCTGGAGGTGTTGTGAGTGCCTATGCGGCTCATTTGTTTGTTTTCTGGGATTTTTCCTTTGCATGTTTGCTTTCTGAGATAAGGTGTTACAACCTCAGTCTGGCCTCAAACACACTGATGTAGCCAAAGATGACCTTGAGCACTTTGCTCCTCCTGCTTCCACCCTCCAAGAGCTAGGAATATAAGAATCCCATGTATCCTTGCTCTTTGCTTTGGGGGCTATGGAGATGGCCCAGATTGCGATACTTCTCTGTCAAGTGTTCTTATTTCACCTGCCCGGGGTTGGAGTTTGCCAGACAGTTGCTCCTGCAATCTCAGAGTCAGTCTGCTCACCAGGAGGATGCATTAGATAACTTGATCACTTTTCTTTCATCAGGGTTGTTATTAGTTCTTTAAAATCTGTTCGAGTCTCAGCCTGATTGTTCTCCTGTGAGCTGACTTTTAAAACAGCAAAAAACAAAAACAAAACAATACAAACAAACAAAAACTTTAGAGTTTTACATTTCTCTGGGCCTTAAATGAGTATCCCCAAATACCAGCACTTTCCTAGCTCTTAATCTCATCAGAGTCCTCATGAGCTCTCACCTTTCTCTGCAGTTGAAGGCAGATAGGAAGAACCAGGGAGTAGTCTGAATGAATGTCACAGAGTCACTGTATGCAATGCTCCCTACTCTGCAGAAGGTTAGCTGCCACTTCTAGGGAAATCATTGGAATGCACTGGGTGGCACATAAATAATTAAGGGGCGACTTTTAATTAAGGCTTTGTAGTGAAAACGGCTTTGTGCAACATTAAGAGCTTTTGAATAACTACCTTTGATGCTCTCTTTTCAACCTGAACTTGTCATCCCTGGAAACTGCACAAATAGTGAGTTTTAACAGCTTTGGTCTTTTGATGATACCAGAGACTCACTTCTTTCTTGTGAATGAATGCTTTGTGAAAAGTCAGGAATCTGTTGAGGTGGCCAGCACTTCTCGTTTCAGGGAGATGATGGTATTCGTTATTCTTATCATTGCTGTGACAATATATTCGACTAAATCAACTTATCCATGGTTTGTTTGTAGTGGCCAGTTAGGACACCGGACTCATGGAGGAGAGGAATGCAGGCCAGTCAGAGCAGCTCTGGCTATGGTGACAGGAGCCTGAGGCAGCTTAGTCTGGTTCTCTCTGTCTTCTCTGGATTTCTGTTACAAGATGTGATCTTGCAGTTTTCGTCCTGCTTTGATACTTCCTAGCCATGATGAAGTCTTCTCCCTCTGGAACTAGATAAGACAAATTATCCTGTAATTATCCATCCCTTAAAAGATATTCATAGCTATCTGTGGGCTATTTAATGCCACACAGAATGTGGATCAACTTTGTCTTCCTCCATCTTCCTTCCATCCTCTGTGAATTTAAACTTTTACAATCAATGGTTGCACTCAATGGTCTCAACACAACATTGGTTGAATGTATAAGGGAGAGAAACAGGGTGTGTCTGTGTTTACGTGCGCGCACATGCGTGGTGTTTAAGCTCTTTCTTTTGTTGTTTCTTTTTGGCTATTTTGGGGACTGTAAATGTGAATAGTGTTTCTTACACATTTTGTCAAAAACAAGTTTAAGCAAAGATTCCTCTGTAAGAAAAATGCTCATGCTATTTTCAGTGAAAGATTTAATAATGCCTCAGGTCATAATTGAAAGTATACTATATAAGAAGTGGAGAGATCACTTGGTAGTTGACAGTGCTTGCAGCTTTTCACTGGACTCTAGTTCAGTTTGTAGCAAACACATTTAGTGGATAGCAACAGTTTGCAACTTCAACTGTGAAAAATCCAATGCCTACTTTTGAACTTTTTCAGCAACTGCTCTCATCTGTCCACATCCATATATATGTATCCATAAATGTAAAAAAAATAAAACTTTTTAAAACTTGTTTCATACAAATATTAAATAAATTAAACTTATTTTTGTCTCTGGTACATATCCTGAATACTCTGAAATCTCAAATATTATAATATTTGGGTTAGTTGCTGAAATTGGCTTAATGATCATTAGCTCACTAACAACACTGATGTCAGATAGGATCTCCAAAAGAAACCTAGACATTTTTCAGTAGCCAATTGTCACAGATACACAACTAGCATGTATGTAAACTATTTGATAAGTAAGTTCAGACTGTAACTTTACGAGTTTCAGGAAAACCAATTTATTTGACTGTGCTTATAAAATGTAATAATCAGCTCTATATAATCCAGTGGTGTCTTCCTAGAGAAAAATCAGAACTTTGTCTCTTTATTATCAAGTCGTGTGTGTGTGTGTGTGTGTGTGTGTGTGTGTGTGTGTGTGTGTTCAATGCCATAATTCCCTTGTCTTGTGTTGGTTCCTCAGAAAATTGCTAATGATGAGATTTTCTAAGTAGGGTAATAGTTATTAATAAAGTTATTAATAGTGTGCATTTGTGTACATAGAGGAAGTATATGACCTCCCTAGCCTTGTCATTTTGACATGACCTAGATTCATCCAAAAAAAGACATCTCAATGAAATAATCTGTCTTCAACATCCTGTCTGTAAGAGACTGCTTTGCTAATTGATTTAAAAGACTCAGTCTATTATTGGTGGTACCAATCCCACTGAAGGTTCACTCAGGATGTATTACAAAGTTAGTGAAGTATGAGCCTGAGCTAACCAGAGTGACTCCCCAAGCAGCCATCCTCCACTGTTACTGTTTTAAGAACCTACTTCAACCTTTCCCTAAATGTCTAATCTAGAAATACTCTTTCTTTCCCAAGTTGCTTTTAGTTCTAATGTTTTTCATAGCACATAAAGAAAACTAGAAGAGAAATTGAGACCAAAAGTTGTGGTATGAACATTTTTTAATATGAATTTCTGTCAAGACATACCAAAACATGTAAAAGGCATAAAAAAAAGAATGTTCATCAAAACAAATAAATAATATATATTTTCCTTACTGGGATTATAGCTAGATTTGTTTTTACACACTCTTTATAGTAGAGCTGATGGAACAAGATACACATGTTAAGCCAAATTTTGAAAAACCTTACTATATCCATTGGACTATTCACACGCTTTGGAGGTTATGAGTAATTGTAGCCATGTAGCTTAAAAATGAACCCATGCTAAAGTCAGCTATGTATTGGCATTAGCGGTGTCTGTTCCTATCCTGGTAGAGTCTGATATCCATGACTGTGTGTTTTTCCTAGGCAATGCCTCTCTCACAAATGCCAGCTCTACCTCTCCTGATCTCCAAGATCACTCTCTTGCCAGTTCACCACCCATAGCCAGTTCCGGGCGCATTCTTGCCAGCTTGGGCTCTCCAGTGGTTTCCTCTTCTCTGGAGCTTGGACTTTTCTTTCCATTCAAAACCCTAGCTGAATGCTGCCTGGCTAGGTTCTTTCCCTCATGCTCATCTAGGTCACTTAGAATGGAAAACACCAGTACTCTTTGTTTAAAATAAACAGATGACACAACCACTAGGTGTGAAATCTATCCTTCTAAACTCACCAATTATTCTATGTTAGAAATATTCTTGTGGGGGAGGCTGCTACCAGGGCTAACAGTTCCCAGTCTATATCCTGCCTCCTCTCCCTCTTGCCTCCCTGTTTAAAGCCTGTTTCTTCTTCCTTAGTCCCCTTTTCCTTTCTAGAACCTGGAAGATTCACCTCCTCCTTCTCATTCAATGATTGGCTTCTTTTCATCTTTATTACTCAATCAATTATATAAGGGAATTCCCGTACAATAATGTGTTCAAATTGAGTAGCTATGGAAAAAGATTTATTAATATGTCTGTAAAAGTTGGGACACAGTATCCCTGTATCATGGGAAAAAGAAAGAGTGGTAGAGAAAGATGCATTATGTCTTCCTCTGCCCTCTGTCAGTAAACATACCCAGACATTATCATGTATATTACACACACACGCACACACACACACACACACACACACACACACACACACACACACACACAAATACACAAAATAAGAGCAGTATGTGTTCACTCCTTCTTTAAAAAGGGAACAAGAATAGCCTTGGGAGGGAATAGGGAGGCAAAGTTTAGAACAGGGACAGAAGGAACACCCATTCAGAGCCTGCCCTACATGTGGCCCATACATATACAGCCACCAAACTAGATAAGATGGATGAAACAAAGAAGTGCAACCCGACAGGAACCGGATGTAGATCTCTCCTGAGAGACACAGCCAGAATACAGCAAATACATAGGCTAAGGCCAGCAGCAAACCACTGAACTGAGAACAGGACCCATGTTGAAGGAATCAGAAAAACGACTGGAAGAGCTTGAAGGGGCTCGAGACCCCATATGAACAACAATGCCAACCAACCAGAGCTTCCAGTGACTAAACCATTACCCTAAGACTATACATGAATTGACCCTGGGATCCCACCTCATAGGTAGCAATGAATAGCCTTGTAAGAGCACCAGTGGAAGGGGAAGCCCTTTGTCCTGTGAAGAATGAATACCTAGTGGACGTGATTGTTGGGGGGAGGGTGGTACTGGGGGGAGGATGGGGAGGGAAGCCCATATATAAGGGGCGGGGAGGGGTTAGGGGGATTTGGACCCAGAAACCGGCAAGGGGAATAACAATTGAAAGGTAAATAAGAAGTACTCAAGTTAATAAAGATAAAAAAAGAAGAGCAGTATGTGTTATCATAAAGCTAGGTTCTTCTATTTAAAGATTCTAAAGAGGAAACATATATTCTGACATACCCATGCCATACTTTACAGAGAAGATAAAACCAAGGACAAGGAATAGATGTATGTAAACTTATCTGTGGGTCCAATGTAGTTTTTAATATCAAATATAATCTAGAAATAGATTAAAGATAGTTTTTACCTTAGGGCCAAGGAATATTTCTTAGGACCAAATTGGCATTATCTAAGGATCCAACATGCCAATGTCTTCATTGGACATGAGGACAAAGGACCATTTTTCTTTCTAACATCCTACCTGTATAATTATGATAAATTACACATGAAATATCTTTTTTTCCTCTGCCTGTTCTTATGCCAAAATATCTGAAAAAGACTACTTAACAAATAAATGGCTTATTTGAAATTAGAGTTCATGATACAGCGCACAGGAGAAGTAATAATACACAGCTAGTAACCCACCCTCTATTGTCAGCAAGCAGAAAGAGGTGAATGCTGATGTTGCCTATACATAGGTGGAGTCTTTCCCCATTAATCAATGAAATTCAGAACCCACATTATAGATATTTCCTGAAGTTTGTCTCCTAGGTGATTTTAGATCCTGTCAAGTTGACAACAAAATTAATCACTGTGATGTGTATAAATAGCCATGAAAAGAATAAAATAAGAATTTGTGCTTTCAATATAAAGACCATGCCACAGATAGACGTGTTTCTTAAATTAAACTCTTTTCTAAAACCGAAAAAAGCCTGAAAGGTCAAAACTTTTATGCCTTCCAACTTTTCTAAAACATACAAGATTAAACTATCATATTTTTTTTATTTTTTTTATTTTTCATTTTCGGGGCTGGGTACCAAACACAGGGCCTTGAGCTTCCTAGGCAAGTGCTCTACCACTGAGCTAAATCCCCAACCCCAAACTATCATATTTTTAAGTAAATTTTATTGCAATGCAATGATAATTTCTCCATGTTACTTGATAAACCATAATTTTTTTTCTATTTTTGTGAGTGTAGTGTTTTTATTATCTACTGTTATTTGTAGAAATTTAGTGTTTACTTAGTGTGGATTTCTTTTGGTATAGGTGACTATAGAAACTAGAGGTTGCCATTCAAAGTCTTCTTCATTTCTTTCCTGCCTCATTTGTTATTTATCTATTTAAAGTTTTACTTCTTTAATTAAAAAATAAAATTACAGAAAATATATTTCAGTTATATTTTTTCTTCACATTGAAAACTACATAAATACCCCAAACCTATCTACAAATCCGTGTTTATGCTTTTTCTAGAACTCTATCTTTCCCTTTCTTAAGATTATAAAGCCTACCCAAAAATCAACTAAAAATAAACACAAAAGTAATAAGACAAAATAATACCCAAACATACAAAATAAGACAAGGTATACACAGCGACACACAAAGAATTGTAGAGGCAATAAGTGCTGCCCAACACTCCACGGCATGTTTTTTTTTCCTTTCTAGTGAGTGAAGTTGGTATACCATGATACTCCTTTGGAGTAAATCGGTTTTCACTTTGTCAGCAAGTTTCAATCACCAACAGCTTCTTGCCTGGGGATGAGACTTTGTATATATGTTTCCTTCTCAGTGCTAGCTTTTTAATCTGGTTTGAGCTTTCTCAGAACTTTTGCAAGCTGTCAGAGTTCCTATGACTTCATATGTGTATGATTGTGTTTTGAAAATACGGTTTCTTTGAAGCCATCACCTATCTCTGGCTCTTTCATTCTTTCTGCCTCCTCTTCCATACAGATGCCTGACATTTTAGGTAAGGGGTATGATAAAAAAATCTCACTTATGATAGAGAGCTCAAAATTCCATCACTATCTGAACTCTATATTAGTTCCCTTCAACTGAAAGAAAGCTTCTCTTACAAAGGCTGAACATGGCACTGATCTACAACTATAACAAAAGTATATTAGCAGGAGCCATTCATTTTATTGCTATGTTCCTTTAGAATAATAAAATTATTACTTTTCTCTAAATGTATATGAAAATACACACACATGTATATACATATATATATATACATATTTATACATGTACATATATACATGCATATATACATGTATATATTCTCAGGTTTGTGGCTAGTTTATCAGTGTCAGATATGAATTCTATCTCACACAGTGGGGCTCAAATACAATGTAAAAGAAAAGAGGTTGTTTATTCACACATTTATACCACTATTAAGTGAGTACATTTTTTTAACCAACTGACTGTTATAGATTATAGGACTTATATCTAAAATTTCTTCCCTTCCAGCATCATAAACTCTAGTCAATAAGAATGAAACATTTATCTGGGCTCTGGCTCTACTTCTCCATGTTTGACATTGTATGTTATCCTCTACACTATACATTTATGATCATGTTATAGATAGGAAATAATACCCAGAAAAATGGCCTGTGATGGGAGGGGTGATCTATGGTATCGTCTTTCATCAATGATTTAACAATATGCAAGGCATTCCTGGCCGAACGTTTTACATGGTGATATATGGTATCTATTTAGAACTTCATCTTTGATGACTCCATCTATCTTCCTTTCATATAATGTCTGTGTGTGTGTGTGTGTGTGTGTGTGTGTGTGTGTGTGTGTGTAGCTTAGGAAGGTTCTACAGTGGTAGTGTCCCAAATGTATGTTCAGGGGTGTTTATAGTTACTTGTCTGTCACAGTAGTCCCTATTAGAGCCTACCACCTCATCCCTGTCCCCCTTTAATCCTCTTATTAAGGTTGCTCTTTATCTCATTTAAACATCTTCTTCTTGAGATAAGTTTTCATAACAGAAGCTGTATCTTGAAAATTGGTTAAACTGACTATTCCTAGCACACAACAGCTATTTCTGCTTAACGTCCTTATTTTCTCACTGGTAGAATTAGAATTTTTTTAGTCGTCCTCCTTTTTACATAGCATACTGCTTGACTACTTTCTTTTGTCAACATGAAACAAACTAGGGTCATTTGGGAAGAGGAATCTTCAACTGGAAAAAAATGTGCCCAGTGCCAACTTTGGCAGGGTCTTCTTTCTTGTCAGTTTTTCATAAGGCAGAGAAAGGAAAGAGCATCGGGAGAGGATACAACTTTTCCTTACAAGATACAGGGATAAGACTTTGTCTTATGACATATTTAGGGTTGCTGTGTAATAATAAAAAAATTTACTTATCTGAGACTAAATTACCTTGCTACTGTAGCTGAACTGCCTAGAAACTGCAAGTTTCTGCCACTTAACACCTCGTCCTAAAACAGCAAAGGATTAAGTAAGTAGACTTTGTGCTATCTCAGCAGGAACTGCACAGATAGAACTTTCCACCAGCTAATCAGAAGTTACAGGAAAAGGGGGGTACTTTGAGACGTGATTATAATATTTATTACTAAGTTGTAAAACATTTCTTATGAAAGCTATCTAAGGGGAAAAGCAGAAATATCCTGAATGGGAAAAGGGAAAAATTCTCTTTCACATCTTTTTGTCCTCAGTACTTATACTACTTTCAGAATACAGGATCACATGTTAAAAAGTTCATCATACGTTCACACATAAAAGCAAATCATAAATGACATAGAAGTTTACAACTGAGAGTGTTTACATGCATAGCCATTAGGAGTAATTATCTAGTTAAACATCCACCACCTGTCACATCTTCACAGGTTCATAGAGAGTTGAAAACCATAACTAAGCTATTAGTGAAGTTTTGTATAGATGAACCCAGATGATATTTTATCTTCTTTTACCTATAATAAATTGTTAGTTCCCTTTACGTGACCTTAGTTAATTGTTTTGACAATCTCTTGGAATGTGTTCTGAGTAGTAGAAAGTATGGTTACTGTCTAAGAATCAATTACTTGGTGACACATGGGAGACTGACAGAATTCTCATTGCAGTTTTGACTATCAGAAAGGGATCTACTAGCAGTACTACTATTAAGAGAGCTTAATAATCACTGATATTTCAGTAATTCTTGTAGGATCATCCTTAAGAATTAAGAAGTCATCTATTTGTCTATATAGCATCACTGCAGGAGAGTACATCTTCATAGATCTGAAGCTATCTGCTCAAAAGGGGTGGGCTAGTACCTAATGATTGCTATATATGTTTAATAATAACAAGAAACATATATTAATATCAGGAATCTTTCCTAAAATGAATTATCTTGGGCTATGCCTATAAAGCAAAACTGTTGCAGATTATAATCTGAAGCATACCCCCTACTATGGCTTCTGACAAAAATGTTCCCAAAAGACTGGTTCCTGGGCCTTTTCCTTGTAAAGAATGAGTATTGGAATTAGGAATATTGTAGGGCCTCACCTTGGCAGTTTGTTTTGGTTTGTAGAAGATATCATGCTGAGAATGCCAAGGATAACAAACAATTAAGCAGTGTTTCTTCATGGCAGCTTTGGTTTCTATCTTCAAGTTTCTGCCTTCACTTTCCCTTATGATGATCTAATCTTAAGACAAAGTGTTTCTGTATTAAGTTGTAATTGGTTATGATGTTTTATCCTAGTAATAAAAATCAAGCTGCAGCCCATGGTTTCTGGTGCTCAAACTCAGGTATTGATGTAGTGTGGCAAGCCCTTTGTTGACTAAACCATCTTTTCGACATCAACCCTTAATATTTCTAAAAGATAGTATTTTCAGTATAAACAAAGTGCAGTTTTCAGTAAGGATATATCATAGGTCTGAAATTTTAATTAAAGGAACCTGGATATAACAAAACAACACACTTTAGCAAAATCTCTCCTGGTCAACTGCTATTCAACTGAGTGTGCATCTGTGAATTTGCAAGACAAAACAGTTGTCAAGGAGGTGTGGTATAGTGATTAGCATGCCAAACAAATTAGAAAGGGAAGGAGCAAAATGCTTGACTGGTTTGTTAGCTAAAATTAATTTGCATGGGGATTTTGTACATGACACACAGTGTCTTTACCTGTGAAAACTGAACAAATAGACAGAAATGTGATATAAATGTGTGTGTGTGTGTGTGTGTGTGTGTGTGTGTGTGTGTGTGTCTCAAATATCTTGAGTCACGGCTCCTCCTCCACATGTCTTGTACATTAGATGAATTGTTCATTATTATTTTTCTGGCAAGGAAGAAAGAAAAAACTCAGTGTGGCAGCACACAGCTGTACTTCCAGCATTCGAGAAGTAGGGACGCAAAGAACAGAAATTCAAGGTCATTTTCAATTACACAGTAAAATTAAAACCAACATAATGTTCATGAGATGCTGTTTCAACAATTTAAAGCTAGAAAATGTTGTGCTTTAGGAAGTGGATGGGGGCTGGAGATAAACTTCAGAGCAATGCATCCCTAGCATGTACTAGGCACTGATATACATTCTTTTATAACTTAACCAGATATAATGACTTGAGCTGTTCATCCCAGGACTCAGCATAAGATTTTATCATACATAAGGAGTTTGAGGCTTGCCTTACCCTAGCTCTTCTAAGAAAGGGCAAGTGTGTGTGTGTGTGTGTGTGTGTGTGTGTGTGTGTGTGACAGAGAGAGAGAGAGACAGAGAGAGAGAGCAAGAAGAGGAGGAGGGGAGGAGGGAGGCAGAGGAAGAGGAAGAATGAAGAAGGAGGAGGAGGAGAAGAAGAAGAGGAAGAGGAAGAGGAAGAAGAAGGAGAGGAGGAAGAAGAAGAGGAAGAAGGAGAAGAAGAGGAAAAGTCATGTGGAGTTTCATAGAATATGTATTCTCTTAGGTTTTAGATAAGCAACTGTTTTCAGTAGAGGCATTCTTTTCAGTTATATTTTGAATAGTAATTGATAACAGACTTGCTGTGAAAGAACAGCGTCAAGAAGAGAGTCCAAATAACAATTGCTATCATGTATGATTATTAGTTTGACATAGTTCCCACTACGACTATTGCATGATCAATTTAATATTATCATCACAGTGAACAGAGGAGGAATGTTACATCTCTAAGAATATGTAGATTTTCACAGTGATATATCTTTTAGACATCCACAGATGAAACACAGGTCTGTCAGAGACCAACTATGTTGATCACCATGTTACCTTGCAGCATTAGCTAGAGTATGCTTTGCTCAGTTTGAGTCTTCTCCTTTTAGATATCATTTCCAGTTCTTTCTATACTGAACTGGCCAGTGAATGCAGCAATATTTCAAATCACCGCTTCAGTTAGATCAGGTATCTGGAATTAGTCAGATGGATCAAGAGAAAAGAGACAACATTGATTGGTGACACTGGGAGGAAATCCTCAGTCTGACAGAGAAGATCAGTCATTTCAACTACTTGTACCCAGAGTTTTGAACTAGCAAAATTTCTGACTTTTTAGTTTATTTTTTCACAGGACACCTTTGTAAACATGTCAGTTAGATAAATGCTTGTTGGCTGCTTAAGCCTTAGCTGTGTAGATACAGTATGTCTAAACTTTTATTTCTGCTTGAACTTACTGTTTCCAAGAAGCCCAATCATGTCATGATACAAAAGAAAGAAATGAATTAACAATTTGAAGTAACATTTTAAATCAGTTGGAAACATTCTAAATTATGATTATCAAAACACAGTGATTTCTATTTAGGAGGAGACATTTGAAATTATGAAAAGTAAATAGCAATGGCCACATTCTAAAAGCTCTTAGTTGACATGGGGTAGGTTTTATTATCAGACCTTAGAAATAACAAATCTTGACTGTAAATATAATTTACCAAGTTTACAGAGAGTGAAAACAGCAGTCTTCAGAATTACTCAGAAGTGATGATAAGAGATAACCTAGTGTGGGAAAGAATGTGCTGCAGAAAGAAGAGAATTCAAATTTCTGTGCCCGCACTTTAAAACAGTCATGGTTGTATACAGCTATAACCCCAGTGCTATGATGACAGGGAAAGAATTTCTGGAGCTTGTGCACAGCAAGATAGCATCAGTATAAGTGAAAGGCTTTGAATTGAGAAAATTGTTTAGAAAGTTATAAAAGAGGATACTATTTAATTTCTCTGTCTACTGCTTGAACACATAGGCATGAAGACATAGACAGACACACAGACCGACACACACACACACACACACACACACACACACACACACACACGCACATGCACACGCACACGCACACCATATCACACACACTAATTCTTGGTGGTCATGTACTGAGGAATATTAAATCAAAAATTTATAACCTTGAACTCATGAAAATGTCCACTTGATCTTTATAATTGCCATTGATCATGAATACTATTTTGTGAACCATGAATCCACATATGTAAAATAAATCAGTTGTCAGAATAAAGAAAGGGCATGACATATTAATATTAGAAAATTTAAAAAACATTAGTTTATTATTTTTTAGGGTGTGTGTGTGTGTGTGTGTGTGTGTGTGTTTGTGCGTGTGTGTGTGTGCTGCATGTGTGTGTGTGTGCTGCATGTGTGTGTGTTCACGTAGGTCTTCTGATTCCACAGCATGTTTATAGGCCAGATGGCCAATTTCTGTAATGGGTCATTATCTATGGATTCCTATGTTTAAAATGAGGGTGTTAAGCTTGTTCTGCAAGTCATTTTTCCCTCTTGCTGGCCCAACATAATTGTCAAAATTTAAATGAATTTCTTATAGGCAATTGATGAAGGTTCTTTACTCATCATGCAGTTAGAAGTTCATATTGAAGCTCAGCAAGCCTCTGGAGTGAGAATTCCATTTTATGTCAGCATAGGAAACTTGGATATCTTTTGATAATGCTTATGACTAGTTGTATTAATATTCATAGAATGACCAAATTGTTTGATCCTTGAAGAAGTTACCATTAAATTGGAAGACAAAGAGCAAGAGCCAAATAAGTCCAGCAGCTACTGAGATGCATCACTGACTGAGCTGAGTCTGAGCAAACATCAAAGAAACAGTGAGCTGTACTGTAGCCTAAGTAATGATACAAGCAAAAGCACTAAAATTCCTTGAATGAGGCATATCGGTATGGGAAAAGCACTTCAACCTGGGACTTCACTTGACTTAGGCTGCATAAAAATCTACCTTCCAGAAATATACCTAACAATGAAGTTGCTCACCACATCTCACCTGCATGAAGCTGTATACGTATTAAACAATGGACTAAGACTCCATTCACATAACATTGTTTATAAACTTCTCTTTCATGATCAACTTCCATTCAAAAGTATTCAAGAGCATATCCACATACTGGAGGGAGAAATCTGTGTCAACTGGCCTGAGACAGTTTAGAATATATACTCAGTAAGTCGTATTGAATCCTCTGGAACAACTTTCAAGGGAAACAACCTGTTTAATGTCATATACCTAGTGATAATGAATATGCATTTGATTAAATCAAATGCATTATGGAAACTGATGTTCACAGTTAATTAAGGCTTGCCTAATCAAAAAAAGCCAATCAAAACAGAAATATCCACACTGAACTCTAAGTAAACAATCCCTACTTCTTGAGAGGTCCACAAGTTAAAGCTACACTGAATACCAGTGTTTCTCACTTTGCTTTTGAATAAAGTTTGTCACCTTGCTCTCTGTGACTTCTTGTAATAAGATGGAAACATCCTGGAAACACCTCACCTAGTCAGTAACCTCAGATAAAACTGATAAGAATCTTCTTCAAATAATGACACGAATTATGGAAGCTCCAAAAGAATTCTCCTGTTACTTTCTTGTAAGAACTTCTAAGAATGACACAAGCCATGTCTAATCTCATGCCTATTTAATGAAATCAGAAGTTATAAAAAAATTCATCCTAGTGTTGTTTTTTGTACCAATTTCAACTTTAAGATATTAAGTACAATCACATTGGAATTCCTTTTATCTCAGAAGTTTTGATAATGTCACCTACAGTTAAGCAAGAGGAGAATCATTAATGAATTTCTCTAAAATACATTTGCATGATAGATAAAATATTACCTCTAGAATGAGAATATTAGAAAAATGCTTGTTTCTGTGTTACTGGATGGAAAATGTAATTTATACCCCTTTGTCATTTTCAAAATGCAGATGTTCATAGTATACATATTAGATTATGTAGACTATTAATAATAATAAAAGTTTCTAACAATAATTGAAGAACAGAGCCAATACTCTGAGACAATAATTCTTCTGTCACCTTTAATGTATATAGTTTTTGCTATAGGTACACAATGATTTCTACATATGAAAATCTAAATGCACTACAGCTCATGCTTTCTGGTTTCAAGAAGTGAAAACTTCAGTAATAGCTTTTAACTTCAAAATCAAAATGAAAACAAAATGCCTGAACACAAAGAACAGAAGGAAAATAAAAGAAAGGAAGGAAGAAAGCATGGAAGGGAGGAACAAAGGAAGGAAGGAAGGGAACAAGGAAGAAACAGGAAGAGATTTGGTAAGTTGCTCATTTGACAGGCTACATGCCAGTATGGAAGACACCCTTGGATGAGTTCCAAAACTGTACAAGATCAGGCGTGGTTGTTCGTATCTATAATTTATTGATGAATCTCAGACATTCAAAGTCATCACTGGATACATAGTGATCTTCAGGAAAGTCTGGGGTTTATGAGACCCTGTGGTACAAAGAGAGAGAGAGAGAGAGAGAGAGAGAGAGAGAGAGAGAGAGAGAGAGAGAGAGAGAGAGAGAGAGAAAGAGAGACAGAGAGAGAAAGAGAGACAGAGACAGAGACAGAGACAGAGACAGAGAAGGAAGGAGCTAGGGACCTAGGGGTAGAGGAAGAAAGGAAGGACTGACTTCGAGCGATAGCGACGCAAGATGGCAGCCACCACAGGCTCGGGAGTAAAAGTCCTTCGAGATTTCCGACTGTTGGAAGAGCTGGAAGAAGGCCAGAAAGGAGTAGGCGAAAGCACAGTTAGCTAGGGTCTGGAGGACAATGCGGACATGACACTCACAAGATGGACAGACATGATAATTGGACCTCCACGAACAATTTATAAAAACCAAATATGCAGCCTTAAGATAGAGTGTGGGCCACTCTAGTATCCAGAAGCATCCCAGTCTGTGAGATTTGTAACAAGAGTCAATATGAACGGCGTGAGCAGTTCCAATGGAGTGGTGGATCCACGAGCCATGGCAGTGCTGGCAAAGTGACAGAATTCCCACAGCATCAAAGTCATCCTCCAGGAACTGAGGCGCTTGATGATGTCACAAGAGAACATGACGCTGCCACAGCCACCAGAAGGACAGAGTTACAGCCATTAGTCACCAAGGCCCGGGCCTCCCTTCCCCATCCAACCCAAATCTTCATTTTCCACAGTAGTGAATTTTCTAGATCCGTCTGTAGACCTCAAAGTACTGGAGAGGAAGCCTCACTTAGACTTCATCCTGAGACACTGCTCTGATACTAACTTCTTGTCCATTTGAAATACCTAAGTTGTGCTGTGTAACATCATCTGTCGAGTATAACCGCTGTCTGCCTGGTTGAACTTATGGGATCAATAAGGTGTGTTGAAATCGGTTTCCTTTGGGAGCTGTGGGCACAGCTAATGCAACTGTGGACAGACACGTCTCACACATTCACCTGCTGCTGGCACTTGGCCTGGGTATGTCTTTGCCCTCCCCGCCCACTGCCACAACTGTGTTGTGGCCCATAGAATAGATGGGGAGGTTTCAGGTAGCAGCCGTGGGACTGACCACCACTAGGCTTGGGATGCTCTGGCTGTACCCATGCTTTCTTAAGTCTAAGTGATTGCCCCATCCAAGCCATGGTCCCCACTCCTCCACTCCCACACTTGGTCAAAGCTTAGATTGTAACCTCCCCTCCCCTGAAATTGGCCGCGGGTGAGGAATTCAGAGCTTTCAGTCTCCCCACCTTTATCAAGGGGTGCTGCTTTACCCTCCTCAAGTCCCTTGTTGCCCATCACCACCAAACACTTGCTGTGGCCAGAAGCCATCAGATGAGGTTGCAAAACCCTGGCCTCCCTCCCTTAGCTCTGGACCACACTTGTTCACCTGCCACCAGCCCGGGAAGGGAGCACTGGGTCCGTGGCCCTGCCACCACCATCAGCTCTTGAGCTTTAAGCTCAGGTCTAGAGGTGGACAGAGCAGCCACAGGGTGACTTAGATGGGCCACCGCTCAGAGTCCTTGGATATATGCCTAGCGAAAGGCCATGGATAGAGTCCTCGGTGCACATGGTTCTGTGTTGTTTCCTTTTCCCATAATTGCTTTGTTTTTATAAGTTGAAGAGGTTTGAACAGGGCTCTCAGTCACCCTGATCACCCATCCGGTCTGGAGTGGAGTCTGACCGCTTGAACACAAGGCCCTGACTCTGCCAACTCGGGTTTCAGTGTTGCTCCTCAGACCCTGTGCAGGGATCCGGAGGAGCTCTGTGTCACTATGTTCACAGATCGTTTGCAGATAGGTGGGCCTGGCTCCTGGCTCATTGACAAGCTCCCCAATCTGTTCAGGACCACTAAATGTTGAAATGTGGATGCATACTGAAATAAAGGCAGTTCGAGGTGTTGCAAAGGGAAAAAAAAAAAGGACTGAGCAAATGAAACACTGGTGATTCTTTCTTAGTCCATTCCAGCCTCAATAAGTTCCAAATTTTTCAAACTAGCCATATGTACAGCAAAATTCAAAAAGACAATGATAATAACCACATGGCAGTCACCTGGGGAGGGAATTTGCTCACAGTGGTAGAATGTAAATGAGCTGAGTTGATAGTATAAGAGTAACGCAAATCCTCAACTGATTGATTTGAAGTATCTTTTCCCACATATGAGCTTACTTTAATGAGAGGAATGGTGGACATGTCAACCTTTAATGAAGTACAATTTTTTAAGCCTTCTCTATTCCTATTTTCAGTCATGGCGATTTCATGCAGGATTTTCTAATAGTATATATCAGTATGATATCATCTTACTAAAATCAATTGGAAATACAGTCCAAATTTTTGAATCCCAATTAATTAAAGATGAATATTTAAACAAAATTGTTTGTATCAAATTCGACAAAGTTGTTTTCGTGAATAAGAAAGGCACACAGAACTAAACCCTTAACAAAAATTAAAATCAGGACCCATAGAAAAGCTTCATGGGTTTTCCTTGGTCTCTAATAGAGTACCTAAGTTCAGTGTCCAGTATCTATACTTGGTGGGTCATTACTACTTGTCAATCGAGCTCTGGAAATTGGGTACCCTCTCCTACATTTTTCAAGTATCTGTACTCATTTGTGCACACATGTACAGACGCATGAAGCAAATATTTAAAACCGCTTTTAAATATGAAAAACTAAAAAAAGTCAAAAAGAAAATGAAGGACAAAGAACAAAGATTTGAATATAAGTCATGTTAATACTGTACATATCTATAAAAAAAGTCATTTAACATAACCTTGAAACAGCATAATTCAGAGAGTTAAAATGCACATGCACAGATGGGTAAAGCCACACAGTTACAGGCATGCACCACACACTCACATCCACCAACATTCTTACAACACACAACACCACAGATACATAGAAAATGGTTAAGGGACTGCAGGGTAATTCTTAATTAGCTGTTGTCACCCAGTATGTATCTTATATACTGATAATAACCAAGAAAAGATTAAGCTGAAGAGAGTTTATCCATAGTTTTAACTTTTGTTATATTTTAATTTAATTAAAATGCTTTTGTAATTTTACATAAAATATGCAGATTCGTGGGATTCTAGAATCACCCAGGACAAAAACATTTCAGCATGTCTGAGAGAGAGAGACATCAGACTGGAAGAGTTCTCGTGCAAAGGCCCTCCAGCCAGAAGCTGGAACCCAGATGCCCTTCAACAGAGGAATGGATACAGAAAATGTGGCATATTTACACAATGAAGTACTACTCAGCTTTTAAAACAATGACTTCATGAAATTCCTAAGCAAATGGATAAAACTAGGAAATATCATCCTGAGTGAATTAACACAGTTAGTATATACTAGTCCAAGGCTTTGAATACCTAAGATACAATTCATAGACCATATGATGCTCAAGAAGTAGGAAGAACAAAATGTGTACACTTCAGTCCTTTCTAGAAGGGGGAACAAAACACTCAAGAGGGAGGGGAATATAGGGACACAGAGTGGACCAGAGACTTAAGGAAAGGCCATCTAGATGCTGCCCCATCTGGGGATCTATCACATATGCAGCCACCAAACCTAGTCAGTATTGCTGATGCCAAGAATTTCTTATTGATGGGAGCTTGATGTGGATGTCTCCTGAGAGACTCTGCCAGAACCTCACTGATATAGACAAGCATGCTTGAAGCCAACCATCGAACTCCATGGGGACTCCAATGAAGGAGTGAAGGAAGAGCTGAAATGGTTTGCAAACCCATAGGAAGAACAACAATATCAACCAACTAGACTTACCAGTGCTCCCAGGGATTAAACTACTAACCAAATAGTTCTCATGTAAAAGCCTATTGCTTCAGTTGCATATGGAGCAGAGGATGGCATTGTCTGGCATCAATAGGAGGAGAAGCCCTTGGTCCTGTGAATGTTCCTTTCTCCAGTGCAGGGCAATGGTATGCTATTGAGGTGTGAGTGGGTGGATGGGAGGAAAAGCATCCTCATGGAAGCAGGGGGTGGGTTGTGGGAGAGTGGGTAACTGGGCAAGGGAATAACATTTGCAATGTAAATATATAAAATATCAAATTAAAAAATGTTACCACTGCTCTTAATAACCCTATATAAGTTTTTAAAATCCACTTGCAAAATTCTTACTAAGTCTGTTTTGTGTTCACACATGGACTATGATGGATTAACACCATATCTGGGAATATCTTCTCAATATTAGACATAACATCTGAATATGTGATTATTTATATCCATTTATTGTTAAAGAAGAATCCGGTGCCAAAGAAAATTTCCTCTTTTTGACTAGCATGGAAATTATATTCAAAATAAGCTAATAAAATAAAGGATACCTGAGTGTATACACATTCACATTCATATTCATATATATGAATATGTTTGTATATATGTATACATGATGTAGGCCTCCTTCACAGGGCATCTAGGCCTTAACAGTTCCCTCAGGCCTACACATTGCATCTAGGCCTTCATGTTTTTCCTAGACCTTTAACAGCCAGCAGCTTTGCCCTCTGAGCCATCAGTCTACAGAGGAAGTCATAGAGAAACCCTGTCTGAAAAACTAGGGGAGGGAGACAAACAGATTAACAGATATATTTCTCTCTCTCTCTCTCTCTCTCTCTCTCTCTCTCTCTCTCTCTCTATCTATCTCTCTCTCTCTCTCTCTCTCTCTCTCTGTGTGTGTGTGTGTGTGTGTGTGTGTGTGTGTGTGTGTGTGTGTTCAACTGAGGAGGCACTGGCAAATAAATGTTTTCCCCTTCTCTGTAAGCCAGTCCACCCCAATACTGCCTTCCCTTTTCCTTAGTTTGTATGGTTTATTCCAAGTTAATTGTATCTGTTTCTTTAATCTTCTTCATTTCTTTAGTTGAGTCAGGGGTCTTTGCACATAAGCCCTAGAAATCAGTACCTGGATCAGGTCTGCAGCCTGCTCACAGGGTTCTAACCACCTCCACCACTCAAGTGATGCAATTAAAGACATGCGGCACCACACCTGACTTCTTTTCACTGCACATTTACTTTAGTTGCAAGGTTCATTCAGGTCTGAGAGTGGAGGGAGGGAAGGAGGGAAGAGAGTCAGAGAGTGACAGAGAAACAGTGACAGAGAAGGAAAATTGTAGGTTATTGTTCCTTCTCTTCAATCACTGTCTGTTGTTTGCCATCTTGGCAACCATGCCCCGAAACCCTACCCTGGGTAAGATCGAGCATAATGGCAACAACCATATAATTCCTGATTAGTGGCACTGAACACCTCAGTCATCACTATCTGTGGAGAATTGTAAGGGGGCTCCTCTGATCTAGAGAGTAGTACCCTTGAATGAAATGAGAAGCACAACAAGCATTATTTGTTTTGAAATATAAGACGTGGAAAGATCTACATGTGTGGATTTACAGACAGAAAGACAGAGAGACAGATAGACACACAGACAGACAGACAGACAGGACGGACAAGACAGAACAGGACAGGACAGAACGGGACAGGAATGGAGAAAAAAAACAAGAACACAAACAAAAACTCATAATGGAAGTCCGGTTCCAACTAGTCTCTGTCTGCACTGTCGCTCTAATGTTGGTGGTCCAGCTTATAAAAGCTTATACATGGATGGTTTTGGGAAATGCTGCTGGGTGTTCGGTTCAGGTCCAGGATTATTGCAGGTAACTAGACAACAAAGAAAGCAGTAGACTGACTTCTACAGTGTTTGTTTTCTGAGTGTGTTATCACACAGAAGAACCTACCAGAATATGTAATGAATTCCGGCAGTAACAGCAGAAACAACCAATGAGAAAGTGTCCTTATAATATTAGTAACTGCAACAAAATGGCAGACTAGTTAGGTAACAGTTACCTAGCCATTAACTAATCTGACATAGGCCTTCTTCACATTGCATCTACATAGGCCTTCCTATCTTCCTCTCCAGTGCTGAGACCAAAGAGAGATCAAAGTCAGGCATCACCGTGGGTGCCTTCCTTTTCATTTTTTTCTTTCATCCTAGGAAGTGTGTGTGTGTGTGTGTGTGTGTGTGTGTGTGTGTGTGTAGAGAGGGGGGGGGAGAGGGAGAAGGAGAAGGAGAGGGGCAGAGGGAGAGAGAAAGAGGGAGCTTTAAAATCAGCACTCAAGACTTTGTTCTTCCTATCCCTATCCAAATCCCCCCAAACAGCAGTAAAGCCACCAGCACCAGAGACAGAGGAAGATGAAATCTCTAGTCTGAAAAACTAGAGGAGGGAGATAAACAGATCTCTCTCTCTCTCTCTCTCTCTCTCTCTCTCTCTCTCTCTCTCTCTCTCTCTCTGTCTTCCTCATAATTTGTTAAAGTGTTCCCTTTGTGCTGTGTGGATTCTACTTTATTAAACAAGTTTCACATCGTACTAGCTCCTAAGAGGAGTCAACAGTCTCTTTGTGTGCAGGCAGTTGTTCCCTGCTTTAAATATTTTTTGGTGTTTGTTTGTTTGTTTGTTTCAAAACCCAGGGCCTGCCTTCGTTCAACAGATCCAAACCCAGTACTCCAAGGGAAAAATGGAGTCAAGTCCGAAGTCACTGGCATTTAAGTCATCTGCCATTGACAGTCATAGGAGATGGGAATATCATGCTTTCTCCAATGGAGATTCACCTGGGTATGCATCAACGACATATAAGGACAGGCTTGGGGTACAACGGGGTGGTGGATGGGGAGGAAGGATCTGGAAAGAGCTTTGCGATGGGAAACTATGATCAGAATGTTGCATAGAAAACAAAATTTGTACTTTAAAAAAAAAAAAGCTCCCAATATCTATCCAAAAAGAAAAGGAAAAAAAAAAACCAACATCACAACTTTACTAACTGCAAATGTTCAATCTCCCTGTATCCAACCACTCCACTCCGAGATAGGTAGATGATAGTTTGCACTTCTGTCCCAGTTGTGCTATCGAGGTCAATAAAAGGGGAACCACCTCTGTGGTTATGTTTTACACACACGAAATGAAATAAAAGGAGTGGATACACGTGCCTGGCATTTTAAGATGCTCAGTTTCTTTGCAAGGTTCATTTTGTTTCATTCTTTTAAAGGTTTATTTATTTATTTTCATTTATATGAGTACACTAAAGCCCTTTTCATATACACACACGGCAGTAGAGTACACGGGATATCCCTTTGCAGAGGGTTGTGAGCCACTATATGGTTTCTGTGGAATGAAACTCAGGACCTCTGGAAGAACAGAGCAGTGAGTGCTCTTAACCTCGGAGCCATCTCTCCAGCCCTTCACAAGCTTTATTTAACTAAACATTAATCATGAATCAGAAATGCCAAATCCTGTAAATATGGTTCAGATTCAGCCTTACTTAGAAATCCAGATTTAACAGGGTGAGGCTAGGATTTGAGAGTGAGCAAAGGGAGTCTTCCTCTTTCCCTGAGGGTGTGCTATCAATTCCATTACCATTTCCAAACAGCTGGGTGTGAGTCTAAGGTTTTCTTCAGTCATTTGCCCTGAGCGAGAGCACTGAAAGGACAGCAAGGGATCAGACATTCACACTGAAATCATCACTCACTGATTTCAGGCAGAAAACTTGCCCCACCCCCCTAAAGAGGCACTGCCTGGCTCAGCACTGAAGCAAAGCATGCTAGGGCAGAAGCAGTATTTCCCTGACAGACCTTCAGGGACATGCATATTCTCCAGCCCACCCCACCCCCTCTTAGCTAGCTCCTGTCCACCCCTTCCCCTTCCCCCACATACAGGCAGTAGGCCTCCTGTGTGTGCGTGGTGGTGGTGATGGTGGGGAAATGGAAATATCTCTTGAGAGAGAGTTCGGGTCTCCCAAACAAATAAATAACTAGAAACTTCATTTATTTACTTTATTTCATTGAGCATACAGTGGAAGAGGGAAAAGGAACAGGGAAACTAGGCCAACTGGTCGAGCTCCTTCCATTTTGTTTCAAAAAGGAAAAGTCAAAGAAACAACACTACCTGGTTTTCGTGAAAGAAACAGAATGGTAAAAGTTGAAACATCGGCTCGCCACTTAATACTTTGGCTTTTAATAAAAGGGGCAACAGATCTACCTCCTATTTGGTAAAAAAGAGAATAAAAACCCACAAAAACGTTCTGTCAGCCAACTTCCCTTTTAACCTCTGTTAAACAGGAAGACTGGTTTCTTTAAACATCATTTTAAATACTTAAATATGTATTTGTGTGTGTGTGTGTGTGTGTGTGTGTGTGTGTGTGTGTCTGTGTGTGTGTCTGTGTGTGACTGTCTGACTGGCCAGTCACCGACAGGGGGGGCATCACCCACCAACCCTACCCCATTTCCCACCCGGGCGCCCTCACCGCACCCCGCGCCCACTGCCGGAGCGCCCGCCGACCCCCCCCCCCCATTGGGAGGAGCGGGGACAGCGACAGCGGGACGCGTGGAGGGGGAAGAAAGTCGCGTGGGTGGAGAGGTCGGGAGGAACGGGAACTTGTACAATTCCCTTTCTGGGAGGGGGTCTTTCACGTTCATAGTTTCCAGGATCAATGTGTCCTGCAGTTCACATTAATTCTCGAAGCTAGCTGCATTCTTCATTGACGCACGAGCCAAGTGATCCACCGCTAAGAGTCTTATCGGTATCTGGGGTGTGAACGGACTCCTATGGGTGCTAACAACAGCACCAGCTCCCCCGCCCGCCCCTGCTGCACTGGAAGAGAGGGGCCAACTGGGAGGCGGCTCCACCTCAGGCCGGCCAGCGGGAAATTAAAGGATACATGTGAAAAGAAAAAAAAAGACAGGGTCGGAACGGAAATGTGGGACACACGGGACATGGTACGCCGCGAACCCAACACCCAGCGGCGGCCAGCCAATGGGCGGGCAAGTCGGGCGCTCGGGCCGGGACCCCACGGGCACCCAGAGGGTGCCCGCGACATGGCCCCCCGACCGCTGTCTCTGGAAGCGCTGGCGGCAGGAGAGTGCCCGCTGAGTCTCAGGGAGCACCAGGTGGAGGGAGGAAACGGGAAGCCCTCCTGCGGACGGACGACCAACGGGCTGGAGGGCGACCCCTCCACCGGGGTCTTTAAACTTCCCTGCTGGAACAGGACAGTTAGGTACCCAGACAGGAGCGGGGCTGACACGTGAGGCCCAAAAGGCTGGGCGGGTTGCGAGAGCCCACCCGTGGCACAGGGACCCCCTGCATGCAACAGAGACACCCTGGCACCTTCAGAGCGGGAGAGATGTGGCGGAGGGGCGGTAGGTGCTGTGAGGAGAGTGAGCAGGTCCGGGCCACCGTGTACCGCCCGCCCCCCCCCCCCCCCCGCCAGTGCACAGGAGATGAGATCACGGAGGCGGTCCAGAAAGAGGCACAATGACCTCGGTATGCCGAGGGCCTTGGCTGGCCAGCAGGCAAGGGAGGTGCTGGCGGCAGAAGCAGCAGTGGTGGAGGCAGAGGCTGGCACATGGAGGCAAGGATGTAGGCAGAAGAGCAAGGGAGAGAGAGAGAATGGAGGAGGTCCCCGGAAGGACCAGACCTGACACCCTCCCCGCACCGCTCCTTAACGACCCCCGCCTTTCCCGGAAAAGCTCACTTGGCTGGCTGCCAAAGCACAGGCCAAGAATGCAACCAGGACCCGGGGACACGCCTCCCAGTGAGAGGAGGGACTCACACAGGTCCAAGAAAGGACCAGACACCCCCTCGGCCTTCTCCATTAATGATCCTTCCGCCAGTTCACCTACAGAAACCTGGTTATGACTTTTACTTCCTCTAGATAGTCAAGTACAACCTTCTTCTCAGCCCTCCGACAGGGCCATGGGCTGATCAGGCCTCACTAAACCATCCAATCGGTAGTAGCGAAGGGTGGTGTGTACAAAGGGCAGGGACTTAATCAACGCAAGCTTATGATTGGCACTTACTGGGAATTCCTCGTTCAAGAGGAATAATTGCAATCCCCGATCTCCATCACCAATGCAGTTCAATGGGTTACCCGCGCCTGCCTGCATAGGGTAGGCACAAGCTGAGCCAGTCAGTGTGGCGCTAATGCAGCCACGGACATCTAAGGGCATCACAGACCTGTTATTGCTCAATCTCAGGTGGCTGAACACCACTTGTCCCTCTAAGAAGTTGGGGGACGCCGACCGCTCAGGGGGTCGCGTAACTAGTTAGCATGCCAGAGTCTTCTTCCTTATCGGAATTAACCAGACATATCGCTCCTCCAACTAAGAACAGCCATGAACCACCACCCACGGAATCGAGAAAGACCTATCAATCTGTCAATCCTGTCTGTGTCCAGGCCGGGTGAGGATTCCCGTGTTGAGTCAAATTAAGCTGCAGGCTCCACTCTTGGTGGTGTCTTTCCGTCAATTCCTTTAAGTTTTAGCTTTGCAACCATACTCCACTGGAACCCAAAGACTTTGGTTTCCCAGAAGATGCTTGTCTATCATGGGAATAACGCCACCACGAACCCAGGCGGCATCTGTTTAGTTATGTACCCCCATTTGTTTTTCTTTTTCTTTCTCCATTTCTCTTTCTTTTTCTTTCATTGGGGGAGGGGATTTTTTTAATTCACATTTTAAATATCCCCTTTCCTGATTTGTCCTCTAGAAACCAGCTATTATTTCCCCTCATGCCTCCTGTTCTATGAGGGCAGTTCCTTTGTCACCCACTCACTCCTTCCAACCTACCCATTCTGACAGTTCCCTACACTGGGGCATCAAGCCTTGACAGGACCAAGGGCATTTGCTCCCATTGGTGCCTGAAAAGGACATCCTCTGCTTCATATGCAGATGAAGCCATAGGCTCATCCTTGTGTGTTCTTGGGATGGTTGTTTAGTCCATGGAAGATCGAGGGCAGGGGTTTGGTTGGTTGATATTGTTCTTCTTATGGGGTGGCAAACCCCTTCAACTACTTCAGTTCTTTCTGTAACTCCTCTCTTTGGAACCTTGTTCTGAGTTCAATGGTTGACTGCAAACATTCTCCCTTCTTCCCTCCCTCTCTTCTTCCCTCCCTCCCCACACCACTCTGTGTTTGTATGTTTGTGTGTTTGTGTGTCTCTGTGTATGTGTGTGTGTGTCTGTCTGTCTGTATGTCTGTCTGTATGTCTTTCTAAGTGAATGTCACTTTTCTTTTCTTAGATAAAGTGATAAGAGTCTTACCCAAGCTATGCAAATACGTCGTTTAGGCTGAGGCCAGAGTATTTTTTTCCTCTGTTCTACTATTTATAGACCTAATATTAGGAGCTTCTAGCCTCCATGTAATCCAACCTTCCAAGCTGACTGATTCAATATGGTTTCTCTTGGCATCTTCATGAGATGTTCTGCTTGGACTCACATTAACTTGGACAATGTGTTACAATCTTCTGGATCCTTCTAATTCTCCAGCTTTTTCTGTTTTCCCCAGTGAATAGTTGTTCTCTCAGAACCTGAATCTGTAAAAACATGTCCAGAAAACTTCTGTAAACACATGCCACACACCACAAATTCTCTTTCTTACTCTACTTCTCTCTGTCTTTCTTTTGTTTATTTTTGTCTCTCTTTTTCTACTCTTGTGCATTCTCTTATTCCTAAGCTGTTCTCATGTGAATTGGGTGTATTTTATCTGTGATACATTCTGTCACTTTTTTCTTTGAATTACTACTTTATCTGGGCCTCAATTATGTGACACTTCAAACATGGCTACTTCCTTATATAAACTAACCTTACAATGTACAATCATATCTACCTAGTTCTTACCTGGACTTATTGGTTGTAAAGAATTAACCTTTCAGGATGCCTATATTTATGGCAGAATCTTTCTGTCCTTTCATATATGATGTCCTGTGTCTCAAAGATGAGGGTATTAGAATAAAATTATTTTACACATTTTGAAGAACGTTGAAAGATTCAACTTAAGTCTTATTTTATGATCCCATTAGCAGCCATCAGTCCAAAACACAAAATCACTAAAACAAATCCTAGTTGCATTGAAAAGAAAATTATACAGATTTAAGGTTTAAAAATATGAAGATAAAAGAGTAAGTTTCAAAATTCACAGACTCAGAACTGAAACAGGATTGGGCAGGTCCAGGCATGCCCAGGCCCTGTGGGGCCTGCCCTGCCGTTAAAACTGACAGACCACAAAGATAAGGAAGAAGGAATGCAGAACCAGCCCGAGGTATTGGAACTGACTCATAGGCCATCTGGCAGGAAGGGATAAGCCTCTAGCCCCTGACATTCCGGACTCTTTTGCTGCGTAACCCTGCATCTGCGCCTCATTTGAATCCACCAATCAAGTCCCTGTAACCATGCATCTGCTTCTGTACACCCGCTTCTGGTTCCCCAAACCCTATAAGATCCCCATGCTGGAGCTGCTGGGCGCACAAGTCCTCCGAAGAGACTGTGTGCCCGCAGGTACCTGTGTTTTCCAATAAACCCTCTTGCTGATTGCATCTGAGTGGACTCCGCCTGGTCGTTGGACTTGGGGATCTCCTTCCTGAAGGAAGATTCTCTCTGAGGGTCTTTCATATGGGGGCTCGTCCGGGATTTGGTGATCCTCCGCCCAGAGATCACTGACCACCCACCGGGAGATAAGCCGGCCGGTGTTTGTCTTGTCTGTTGTCTGTTGAGTCTTGGTCTTGTCCCGTGAACGATCGATCAATAGGCTCAGATCTGGGGACTATCTGGGCGGGCCAGAGAAGAGGCTGATGAGCTCGGACTTCTCCCCCGAAGCCCTGGAAGACGTTCCAAGGGTAGTAGGAGGAGAGGGAGATCCGGATCCATGGCGCCTCCGTCCGTTTTCGGAGGGATCCAGACCCTTGATGACTCCGTCTGAATTTTATTGGAGTAGAGGATCCAAGACCCTCGCTGACTCCGTCTGATTTTTTGGTTTCAGTTTGGTACCAAAGCCGTGCAGCGCATCTGTCTGTTACTTGTTTGACTGTTGGAAGTGTTTATCTTCTTTGTGACCGGACTGTGGTTTTCTGGACATGTTGGTGTCCATTGTTTGTGTTCTGTTTCTGTGTTTGGTATCCCAGAAGCAGCTAAGGTTAAGCTGCAGTTTGGGTCAGGTACTGAAGGTACCAGGCATCTGTGGAAATTGGTTATAGGATGCTTTGTCTTGATCTTGTTTCTCTGGTTTGTTTTCTGTGATATTGTCAAGTGGTTTTTTGGCTTTTGTTTCGTGTTTGAATTTGGATTGACGATGGTGTTTGAAATCATGAAACTGTTTGCTTTGTTCGTCAAAGAGTTTTACTTGGTCCTCTTGGTGCTTAAGTTAAAAGTTAAAAATTGCTTGAGAGAAATTGTTTTCTGCGAGGAGTTTTATCTTTCTCTCTTGAGCCTCCTCCCCAAGGAGAGATGCCCCAGGTTGGGGGGCAAAGAAGCCCCTAAAATAGTTTCAAAAAGAATCTACAACAAACTGTGAAAAACTTTGTTTTGCCAGTCAAAATTTAGAATTCAGACTTTGGCTGTGGCCAAGGTCAGGATTAATGTTTTCTTTTCCATGGGCCTTTAGCCCACTGAGACAGTTTGTTGAAGGACTACTACTGCAGTCCTGGTATTCAGAGACACGGAGAGAGCCATAGTTTTTTTTTTTTTTTAAAGGTTGGTACTATAGTATTAACAATCTCTTTATTAGATGTAAGAGACAGGAAGCCCCAGGTGAACTGGTTACAATTCTTTTGTCAGCTGCTTAGTATCTAGCACCCAGGTTCTAACCATCTCTCCATCCTTTTGTTATTAGTTTTTACTAGAAGCCTAGTGTCATTTGGAGGCTGGTTCTCTTGAGAGGCAGAGCCACCAAGCTGCCAATGAAGGGAGGTACTCCTTAAGGGAAAATCTAAGTCCAGAGAGACAGCTGGTAACAGATAGGCTGCCTCTTGCTCATAGACAAAGCTTGTGCTTATTTTTACAATGGTACTTTTGTCCAAAAAAGGCCTCCTGGTTTAGTTGTGTGACTAAATGCTATTTGTCCTCTTCAGTGGACCTCTATTCTCTAGATTCCCTTCTTGTTTTCTCACCATCCCACTTGAGATGCTTGTTAGTAACTGTTACAGATCTTCTTTACCACTGAGAAAAGACAGAATCCTACTAGAGGCCAGAAAGAATGTTCCAGACATGGATGGAACGCCCTCACTCCTGACTGTTGACTTCAATACCCCTGAAGGTAGGGAGTGTTCCGGGTCTGCCCCCAGGCTCCAAGCATGGGTCTCCTAGGGGCTGGAAAATGCCCCACCAATCTGGCTAAGATAAGGAAAAGATATGAAGAAAAGGCTACAGAAACTTGAAGGGTTAAGCTAAGTCACTGAGAGAGTTATTGTAAGTTGCAGAGAAAAATAAGTTGATGTGTGGTTCAGGGTCTGTGCACAAAAGAGGACAACACTTAATAGCTGTAGAAGAAGATGCAGACAGAGAGACTGAAAAACGAAAGAAAGAGAAAAAAGAAGAGGAAGTTAAAAAGCTAAAGAGAGATAAAAGAAAAGAGAGGAACATATACTGGCCACAGTAGTTAGAAAACCTAGGAAGACAGTACCTGGCAACAGGAGAGAATTCCTGGCTAAAGATTGGTGTGCCTAATACAAAAAAAAAAAAAAGGACATTGGGTCAGGGACTGCCCCAGGAAGAACAAGTGGGGCCTCTCCAGTGGCTCCGAAGGCAAGCCTCTTCGTCCTAGAGTGCTGGCTATGCACAAAGCTAGAAGGAAAGCCTGCCCAGTTGTTGTGTGAATGCGGGGGGGGGGGGGGGCGGAGGGTCCAACGCTCTGTGCTCCTATGCTCCAGTGGGCCAGTATCCAAAGACCTTCAGTACAAGGGGCTACTGACAACAAACAATACTTAGGGACTGCCCGAAGAACAGTGGACCTTGGTGTGGGCCGGGTAACCCACTAGTCCATGGTCATCCATGACTGCCTCCATCCCTTGCTCATGAGAAATTTGCTTTCCAAAATGGCTTGCATCGGCTGAAGGGTGAGACCATGTGTATGCATATCTGCAGACTGTGTACGTGGGGCTTAAGACCTGTCTCAGTACACCAGTACCTGATGCTGGGAGATGTGTGGCTTAGTGCCATTCAGCCTGGAACACACCGTTCCTGCCAGCCGGGCAATGACAATTATCACCCAATCCAGGACTTAAACTGTGATAGAGTGGCTGCTGTTTTGCCTTTGAATAGAACGTCCCAAAAGATGGGACCACTGGTCAGCTGCAATGGACTAGATTCTCCACTGGTTGGGCACAATCTTGTCACCTTGCTGCCCAATCCTGACCTGGAGCCACTGCAACATGAGTGTCAAGCACTGGCAGAAGCCCATGGGTGGAGGAAAGACCTCTGTGACTGGTTGATTGACTCCTGCTGAAAGCCGAGGCTACCTTGTCTACAGACAGGAATAGTTCTCTTCATGAAGGTCAGAGATAAGTGGGTGCTGCCATGGTGGACAACACAATGTCATCTGGGATGGCTGAACCTCAACCCCCCCAGCACATCAGTGCCACAGATGCCTTTGCCATCTCTTGGATGCCCTGGTGAAGCCAACAACTGTGAGTACTATTCATTGCTCAGGATATCAGGAAGGAAGAGATTCAGTGGCATGAGGCAGGAACAAAGCACATAATGTGGCTTGGGAAATGGCTATACAGGAGCCTATTCTGGTTACAGGCCTACAAGAGACAGCCAAGGGGAACTGGGATTGGACTAAAGGGATGGCCCCATTTAGAACGTACAGTAGAAGAAAAGGCCCAAGTTGCTTAAAGGCACACTTGAGGGGAAAGCTATACTCCCCAGAGAACAAAGAAAAGACTCACTTTGCCAAATACAGAAAGGGACTCATTTAGGAGATAAAAAGTTTGTCCAAGTAGTTAAGTTATATATAATAGACTTTAAGATTTTAGCCAGAGAGACAGTAAAAAATATAAGGTATGTCAGTAAGTAAATGCTTAGCAAGCAAACAGGACAAAGAGACCTAGAGAATTTAGTAAAAAGTCGAAGTGAACTTCACTGAGATAAAACTAGGAAAATATGATCACAAGTATCTCCTAGTGCTTCTAGATACCTTTCGAGGAATAGGTAGAAGCTTTCCTCACCAAGCAAGAGACGGCCTCGGTAGTCATCAAGAAGATATTGGAAGAAATCTTCCCCAGGTTTGGAGTGCCCAAGGTAATCTGGTCAGACAATGGCCCTACTTTCATTGCCAAGGTAAGGCAGGGTGTGGCCAAGTATTTAGAAGTCGATTAGAAATTATGTTGTATTTACAGACCTCAAAGCTCAGGACAGATAGAGTAAATAAATAAAACTCTAAAAGAGACCCTGACCAAATTAAATTGATCATGGAGACTGGCGCAGACTGGGTGGCACTCCTTCCCTCTTGCTCTCTTCAGAGCAAGAAATACCCCTTCCAGATTCAGCCTTACCCCCTTTGAGATCTTATATGGGGCCTCAGCTCGCCTGACTGTATTAGATGATGTTACTGAACCAACATGTCATAGTAATAATGATTTATATGCCAGGCTAAAAGACCTACAGGTGATACGGAGAGAAGACTGGTCACAGCTGGCAGCAGCCTAAACCCCAGGGAACCTCGAGACATCTCATCAGTTCCAGGTCAGAGACTACAGCTACATATAATGATACGGAGCCCAGACACTCGAGCCTCACTGGAAAGGAACGTACCTGGTGCTGCTGACCACCCTGACGGCCATCAATTCTCAGCCCTCACCAACCGTGTAGTAGCTGTTGGGGCTTAGAGCTGGGACATAGAGGGAAACTCAGACCTTTAAAAGTCTCCCTAGACTTAATTTCATGTTTGCCCTGGGTTCTATCAAGATAGGAGTGAGGATAGGCTTGATTTCTATTACAAATGATGTAACATTGCATATGTTAGTACTCCTAACACTTCTTGGGACTGTGCCTCAGGGATCATAATCTGTATAAGTTTACAAGTTCTAAAAGCTAGTCATGAACTTGGTGTGTAGGTTTAGATAGTGCCCACATTGGAATCCTGATGCTAAAGACTTAGTAAGACAAAAAAAAAGAGTTGAGAATTACTTAAGGCTATCTAGGTGCTACAAGGGCAGCACAAGGACATCTGCCATTGCCCTGCAATGAAAGGGTTATACAGAATTCAGAACTGCCATTGACTCAGATATAAAAAGAGTGAAAGACTTTTTAGCTGACCTCCAAGAATACCTAACCTCCCTCTCAGAGGTAGTCCTTCAGAATAGGAGGAGATTAGACCTGATATTCCTTAAAGGAGTCTGTGTGCTACACTGAAAGAAGAGTGTTGCTTCTATGTAGACCATTCAAGAGTAATTAAAGACTCCATGAATAAACTTAGAGAAAGGTTAGACAAAAGACAGAGAGACAGAGAAGCACATCAGGGGTGGTTCGAGAGTTCGTTTAGTAGATCTCCTTGGATGACTACTCTGATATCTTCCCTTATGGGACCCTTCTTAGTTTTGCTTCTGCTTCAGATTATAGGTCCATGTGTGTTAAAGAAACTAGTTAATAGGTTTGACTCCTATAAAAGATAGAGACACTCAACAAGGTTGGTTTGAGTCTTGGTTCACTCGGTCTCCCTGGATCACTACCCTACTCTCTGCTATATGAATGGGCTATTACTAATAATTTTCTTGGTTTCAGTTTTGGACCCTGTGTGACAAACAGGTTAATTGCTTTTGTTAAAAATAGAGTGGGTGCTGTGCGGGTGATGGTTCTGAGACAACAGTACCAGTCATTTAGGACAACTGGTGAGACCAAATACGAGACTTGATATCAAAATTCTAAGATTATAATTACTTAGGAGAAGAAGAGGGGAATGAAAAGAAAATTTTACAGATTTAAGGTTTAAAAATATGAAGTTAAAAGAGTAAGTTTCAAAATTCACAGACTCAGAACTGAAACAGGATTGGGCAGGTCCAGGTATGCCCAGGCCCTGTGGGGCCTGCCCCGCCGTTAAAACTGACAGACCACAAAGATAAGGAAGAAAGAATGCAGAACCAGCCCGAGGTATTGGAACTGACTCATAGGCCATCTGGCAGGAAGGGATAAGCCTCTAGCCCCTGACATTCCGGACTCTTTTGCTGCGTAACCCTGCATCCTCGCCTCATTTGAATCCACCAATCAAGTCCCTGTAACCATGCATCTGCTTCTGTACACCCGCTTCTGGTTCCCCAAACCCTACAAAAGCCCCATGCTGGAGCTGCTGGGCACGCAAGTCCTCCGAAGAGACTGTGTGCCCGCAGGTACCTGTGATTCCAATAAACCCTCTTCCTAATTGCATCCGAGTGGACTCGGCCTGGTCGTTGGGCTTGGGGATCTCCTTCCCGAAGGAAAATTCTCTCTGAGGGTCTTTCAGCATTATGTAGGGTGGGAAGATATCCCAGTGACTAAGCAGGCAGAAAATGTTAGAGTGACATGGGAAGAAGATTGTTTATTGGTCTATATTTATGGCTTGCTCAGCCTGTGTTTTTATAAAAGCTAGAACAATAAACCCAGGAATGGAACAACCTACAGGGAGCTGGGCCCTCCAACAAAATTATTGATCAAGAAAGTGCCCACAGGATTTTCATAGGACAATCTTATGAAGAATTTTTTCTCAGTTAAGATTTCTTCTTCCAAGTTACCTCTAGTTTTATATCACATTGATAAAAAACCTTCCTATATAGTTTGTAGGTGAGAGTTTGTGGATGTATATCTCTAAGCTTGTGTATTGAAGTGATATCATTAAAAATTTTACAAAAGAATGGCTATCAATAACGTGTGTGTGTGTGTGTGTGTGTGTGTGTGTGTGTGTGTGTGTGTTTCTTTAATCCCGCAGGCTTTTGCCTGATTCTCGATACCGTGTCAGTGCGGGCATTGGGCACCAACAGTGTATGTCAGTGAAATTATGTGTGTATATGTGTTTCTGCATGCCCACAGATGATATATGTATCATACTAGGGTATTAAAGAGGACAATGACTTAATCTAAAGAAATGCTTTAGATTATAGCACACTCCAGCAAGAAAACATTCCTTTTTTTGGCATGGGGTAGAAATTGGGCTTGCAACAATAAATTATGAAATATACTAGGAAGAGTGAAATACCTCATTAGGTAAAGATAATTGTTGCCAAGGCTGATAACCTTGGTTTGGTCCTTGGGACATACACAATGGAAGGAGGAAATGAATGCCATAAATTGTACTCTGTCATCCTGTATCCCTGTACATACATGTATTCCGATTCTCCCATTTCTGAAGCAAGAAAAAAATTACATACATGGAATTTCTGCCTAGTATTACAGAGCAACAGAACATAATATTGAGAATTAAAAAAAGAATACATACATAGTTCATATGAAGGCAACTTGGTCTTGCAGAGATAAGCTAAACAACTTCTGGATAAAATAAGTTCAGACTCATGAACATGTATTACTCAGATTGGTGAATCAAAAAACTTAAATATGGGGCATGTAGATTCCAGAGACTTTTCCACAATGGAATTGTGTAACCAGGGTGACCAGACAATAGCACTTGTATTTGTATCACTTAGATTTATAGGGACCTTTCCTTGCATGGTAGAGGAATAGGCATCTACACTGAAATGTACTGTATGTAACTAGAGAAATAAAACAAAATGTTCTCCTTTATAATCAAATCAGGAATACGACTAGGAGATTCCAGGTTTCTTAGTCACATCGTGAAATAGAATCAAGTGACCTTGTTCCAATATGATATTCTTTGTTCTTTCTGACATATGAGGTAGAGGATGAAAGAAAATACCCCAACAACCTGGGTTTAGGGTAATATACTAGTTTAAAATGTCAAGTGTATGAGTCCAAGGGGATCTGACATCCATCAGGAGTCCTGGAATACTTCCACTGGACTCTCCACAGTGGTTGCCTGTGCAAGATTTAGTGGCTGAATCAGCACTCATTTTTCAAATGTAGAAGACATCAAAATATAGACAATAGGGATCATCCTCATATTCATTTACAAAGCACCCCCACAAATTTTCTATTGTCTTACTTGGAAAATTTAAAAGAGTAAAACAGTATTATTATACTCAAGGGAAAAGCTTGTATCAAAGAAAACAACAATTAAAGGCAAAAGTCTATGTTTTTCAATAGAGTGACTATAAGGAAAAGAAGTACACTTTAAAGAGCAATTGTTGTTATCTTCTTCAAATTTATGGAGCATGGATGTTATAAAATGAATGATAAGATAGAATAACAATGTAGGTTTAGAAGCTAATTGAGAGAGGAGCAGAAATTAAAATCAAAGCAGCTCAGAGCATCATAGAAGCCTGTGGTAAAACCAAATCTGCAGCAACATATTGTAAGCAATACCCATTATGGAAAAGTAAAAGACAATTCAAAAGGCACATTAGTTTATATGATGGACACTTTTGTCAATTTGGATTTACATGCCTCTAAATCTGGAGGGGTTTGTCTCCTATCGAGAAGGCAAAATGTTGTTCCCCTTCAGAAATATGAAGTAGATGAATAATTTTACCCTCTTTGTCCTAGTAAAAAAAATAAGGCCAGAAAATAATTTAAATTGTAAACGTGTGTGTGTTGGGGTGTGTCTTTATTAAATTATGTGTGAATATTTGCCTGCATAGGGTTGCCTGTGGAGGCTAGAAAAGCAAGGGTATTGGGTCCCTGAAATTGAAATTACCTGTGATTATGAGTCATCTTGTTCTTTGAATCTAACATGGGTCTTCTTCAGAAGTAATACATGTTCTTAACTTCTCGGTCAACTCTCCAGTCTCCTGTAAAAATAAGTTTAAAAAAATGATTTCTGTTGCCTAAAGACAAGGAGGCTGAATGAATATAATGATACTGAGGTTATTTTTAAAGATGAAATTCATTATGATAGACAATGGGCATAATATATCTAAAACTAAGAAAAGATAAAGTGCAAACAATAAGGAATAGTGTGCTGTATGAGAGATGTTGCAGGGTAAAAAATGACATGAAACTTTCTAAAGAGGCTTGAGTCTGCTTATAAGGTCACAGTACTTTGTGTGTACATGTTTGTGTGGGGGCACATGTGTCTGCAGTTGCATGTCCACAGGTGTGAATAAGGAGGTCAAAGGTCAATACTGGGTATCATTCTCAGTCACTCTCTACTGTATTGATTTTGTGACATGGTCTCAAGCTGACCATGGAATTACCAATATAGCTACACTGGGGCTCTGTCAAGCCACAGGGTTTCTTTCTTCTCCATTTCACAGGCACCAGGATGATTAGCTTGGAAAACAGTCCCATGACTTTTTACATGTTCTCTGGAGACTGCACTCAGATCCTCATGCATGTATCAGAAATAATTTAGCAGAGGTGCTACCTCTTTCTGGCAGTGGCCATGTAGCTGCTGCAAGGAATAGCATATAAGTGCTTCAGTGGCAGGATTCTACTATGGCAAGTCCATGGAAACCACTTCTCAGTTGACAAGGTAAATTTGGTGGCCTTTATATTTAGTACCAAGTTTGCATGCCCTACAAGCTCTCCTTTCCTTCATTGTACTGCATATAGTCATTATCAAAACTGTAGCACTTCATCAGTCATGGACAAGGCCATCTGGAATCACAGAGACTAAGTCACTGTGGATGATTCTACATTTTTCTCAAAACTCTTTCAAGGGATAAAATGTTCTTCACCTCTTTTTGTATCTATCAATCCTCCAGATGTTACCATAAATCCTGGGAATTTGAGACTTATAATCATATCTTTAGAGAAGTACCCAGTCACACTGAGAAAGTCTGTGTCAGTTGTGGAGAGAGGTAGGTCCTGCTTACATAACTGTTTTTAAGAAGCTCTATCTGATCAGTAGAGACATGGAAAATGCAGAGATTATGTTGGATTGATAGAGACTTGAAACTGGCTCTTAGATTGATTACATCTTACAAAGATCTATATATTAGAAAGATGTCTAGAAGATCTGCATTGTAAAATGAACTTGTCTGTCTGCAATTAAAAGGGAATTATGATAGGAGATAATAACTAGAGATAGTTTACCAACAAATGTTTAATTCGGCCTCTCACTATGCATAACTATGTAACCATGTTTGCTACCAGACACGTATATCTTCCTGTTTACAGGACAATCCTGGCCAGACATCTCTTTTGTCTTGCTGAAATTGTGCTTTTTAATGCAAAATAAGTTTAGGTGGTGACTGATCCAAGGAATGGGAGAAGGAAGAAGGGGAACTATTGGGGGATTTGTGTAAAGATAGAGCTTTTGAAATGTGGATATTATGATTTCTTTTAATAATGTAAGCAATGATACCACTGCTTGGATAAGCACAATTGTCATTGTATAACTATAGAAGGCTCAAGTTATTTGTGGCCACTTGCCTGAAAATCAAAAGATGGTCAGTGTCTTCACTTTTGTTAACTCCCCTTCTCCATCTCAAGACCTAAACCATTATAGCTAGAACTGGCATTGGCATCTTCTTGGTTCCTAAATTTTAATTTTTAAAAAATTTTTATTAGATATATTTCTTTCCTTATATTTCAAACGTTATTCCCCTTCCCAATTTCCTGTATATAAGCCCCCATTCCCTCCCATACCCCTCCCCCATGCAGGTATTCCCCCTATACATCCACTTTACCCATCCCATATTCCCCTGTACTGGTGGTCCAACCTTGGCAAGACCAGAGGCTTCCCCTTCCCCTGGTGCCCCAACATGTCTATTCTCTGCTATATATGCGGTTGGAGTCTTGGATTATGCCATGTATAGTCTTTCGGTCCTGGTTTAGGCCCTGGAAGCTCTGTTTGGTTGGCATTGTTGTTTTGATGGGGTTGCATGCTCTTTCAACTGTTTCAATATTTCATCTAATTCCCTCCAAGGGTCTTGTTCTCAGATCAGTGCTGCTAGCATTGACTTCTGTATTGGACATCCTCTGGATGTGTCTCTCAGGAGAGATCTATATCCGGATCCTTTCAAGATGCATTTTTTTACTTCATCAATTGTATCTAGTATACATATATATACATATATACATATATATATGTATACATACATATACATACATATATACATATATATACATATACACATATACATATATATACATACACACATATATATATTCCCTTTTAAGGAGTGGGAGCATCTGAATTTTGGTCATCCTTCTTCTTGAGCTTCCTGTGGTCTGTGGATTGCATCTTGGGTAATTCGAGCATTTTGGCTAATATCCACTTATCAATGAGTGCATACCAAGTGTGTTTTCCTGTGATTGAGTAACCTCATTCAGGATGATATTTCCTAGTTCATTCCATTTGCCTATGAATTTCATGAAGTCATTGTTTTTGATAGCTGAGTAGTACTCCACTGAGTAGATGTACCACTTTTTTGAATCCATTCCTCTTTTGAAAGGCATATGGGTTCATTCCAGCTTCTGGCTATTATAAGGAAGGCTGATATGAACATAGTGGAGCATGTGTCTTTGTTGTATGTTGGAACATCTTTTGGGTATATGCCTAAGAGAGGTACAGCTGGGTTCTCAGGTAGTGCAATCTCCAATTTTCTGAGGATACTCCAGACTGATTTCCAAAGTGGTTGTTCCAGTTTGCAATCCCACCAGCAATGGAAGAGTGTTCCTCTTTCTCCACATCCTCCCCAGCATCTGCTGTCAACTGAGTTTTTTATTTTGGCTTTTCTGAATGGTGTGACATAGAATCTCAGGGTTGTTTTGATTTGCATTTCCCTGATGACTAAGGATGTTAAACATTTCTTTAGCTGTTTTTTGGCCATTCGATAATCCTCAGCTGAGAATGATTTGTTTAGCTGTGTACCCCATTTTTAATAGGGTTATTTCACTCTCTGGATTCTAACTTTCTGAATTCTTTGTATATTTTAGATATTAGCTCTGTATCAGATGTAGGATTGGTAAAGATGTTTTCCCAATCTGTTGGTTGCCATTTCATCCTATTGATAGTATCTTTAGCTTTACAAAAGCTTTACAGCTTTATGAGGTCCCATTTGTCGATTCTTGATATTAGAGCATGAGCCATTGGTGTTTTGTTCAGGAAATTTTGCCCAGTGCCCATGTGTTCCAGATGCTTCCCTAGTTTTTCTTCTGTTAGTTTGAGTGTATCTGGTTTGATGTGGAGGTCCTTGATCCACTTGGACTTAAGCTTTGTACATGGTAAAAAGAATGGATCAATTTGCATTCTTCTACATGCTGACCTCCAATTTGTTGAAAATGTTATTTTTCTGCCATTGAATGGTTTTAGCTCCTTTGTCAAAGATCAAGTGACTATAGGTGTGTGGGTTTATTTCTGGGTTTTCATTTCTATTCCACTGATCTATCAGTCTGTCTCTGTACCAATCCCATACAGTTATTATGACGATTCCTTTGTAATACTGCTTGAAGTCAGGGATGGTGATCCTCACAGAAGTTCTTTTAATGTTGAGTATAGTTTTCGCTATCCTGGGTTTTGCAAATTGCTCTTTTTATCTCTATAAAGAATTGAGTAGGGATATTGGTCTAGATTGTGTTGAATGTATAGATTGCTTTTGCAAAATGGCCATCTTTACTATATTAATCCTGCCAATCCATGAGCATGGAAGACCTTTCCATCTCAGTTCTTCCTCAATTTTTTTCTTAAGAGACTTGAAGGTCTTGGCATGCAGATCTTTCGTTTGCTTGGTTAAAGCCACACCAAGATATTTTATATTACTTGGGAATATTGTGAAGGGTGTCATTTCCTTAATTTTTTTCTCAGCCTGTTTATCCTTTGAGTAGAAGAAGGGTACTGAATTGTTTGATTTAATTTCATACCGCGGCACTTTGCTGAAGTTGTTTGTTAGGTTAAGTAGTTCTCTGGTCGAACTTTTGGGGTCACTTAAGTATACTATCATATCATCTGCAAATAGTGATAATTTGATTTCTTCTTTTCAAATTTGTATCCCTTTGACCTCTTTTCACTATCTGATTGCTCTGACTATGACTTCGACTATTAGATTGAATAAGTAGGGAGAGAGTGGGCAGTCTTGTTTAGTTCCTGATTTTAGTTGGGTTGCTTCAATTTTCTCTCCATTTAGTTTGATGTTAGCTACTGGTTTGCTGTATATTGCTTTTACTATATACAGATATGGGATTTGAATTCCTGATTTTTCCAGGACTTTTACTATGAAGGGGTATTGAACTTTTTCAAATGCTTTTTCAGCATCTAATCAAATGACCATGTCATTCTTATTTTTGGGTTAGTTTATATAGTGGATTACATTGATGGATTTTGTATATTAAACAATCCCTGCATTCCTGGAATGAAGCCTACTTGATTATGATGGATGATCATTTGGATGTGTTCTTGAATTCTGTTTTAAGATATTCAAGGGTATTTTTGCATCAATAATCATAAGGGAAATTGGTCTGAACTTCTTTTTCTTTGTTGGGTCTTTGTGTGGTTTAGGTATAAGATTAATTGTATAACCTTATTATATAATTATTAATTCATAGAGGGAATTTAGTTGTGTTCCATCTGTTTCAATTCTGTAGAATAGTTTGAACAGTATTAGTATGAGGTCTTCTGTGAAGTTCTGGTAGAATTCATACCTGAATCCATCTGGACCTGGGCTCTTTTTGGTTGGGAGACTCTTAATAACAATAACTGCTTCTATTTCTTTAGGAGTATGGGGGTGTTTTAATGGTTCCTGATTTAGCTTTGGTACCTGGTATCTGTCTAGAAAATTGTCCATTTCCTCCAGATTTTCCAGTTTTGTTGAATATAGGCTCTTGTAGTAGGATGTAATTTTTTTTAATTACTATAGATGCTGCTGTTATGCCTCCCTATTCATTTCAGATTTTGTTAATTTGGATACACTCTCTGTGACCTCTGGTTAGTCTAAGGGTTTATCTATCATGTTGATTTTCTCAAAGAACCAGCTCTTGGTTTTGCTGATTCTTTGTATACTCATTTTTGTTTGTACTTGGTTGTATTCAGCTCTGATTTTGATTATTTCCTGCCTTCTACTCCTCTTGGGTTTATTTATTTCTTTTTGTTCTAGAGCTTTTAGGTGTGCTGTCAACAGTGGCCCTTAGAATTGGGGGTGATTTGGAGGGGGGGTTCTGGGTCTCCTTGGGTATTCCATTGTCTTTATAGGTGATATCTTCTGTCCTAATGTGGTCTTTATCTGCTTGGCTGTTTTAACCACTACCTCTAGGGAGAGATCTCCTTAGTTGGATGGGGGAAGGTGGAGTAAGGGGAGAGGCAGGTGGAAGCTCCTTTGTTTTTTAATGGAGTCCTGCCCTGGGGGGGGGGGAGCAAGGGGAAGACAGACTGTTTAGTGTCTCCTTTGAAGCCTTGGGGGTTTTCTGCATCAGCTCAGCCACAGTGCACATCCCCTAGGTGATACAGGACTTAGAAGTTTGACTACTTACCCCACTTACCCCACACTGCCACAGGGTGGGTGTTGGGCTGTGGAAAGCTGCGAGAACACTGCCGGGGGGGGGGTTGCAGGAACTGAGGAATTTTTTTTTAATGTTGTGTTTTTGTATGTGTCATTGTACTGTCTGTTACAGGAAAGAGGAGAAATGGTTTGTCCAATGGGAACATTCCCTTGGCCTATCGGCCTTGGGGGATTCCACAGAAGTCCAAAACATTAAGCCTTCCTGCATATTAAAGAACTAGCAGGTGCCCTGTGGCTTTAAGTGTCTACTGTTTTCCCATGTTAGATAGGGAGTCTGCCATAACCAATTGCAGGCTGTTTTGCAGGCTGTCAGGATTTAGACAGGGGCTAGAGGGACCTTCAGCCAACTCCAGAGAGTAGCTCTGGCCAGGAGCCTTCAGTTGCCCCTTCAGCTTGACCTAAGCTTGAGATGGGGCTGACTGAAAACTCAGCAGGAAAAGAAAGGTTGCTAGTCTCCAGAGTTGGGGGAGGTGACTCACCTTCCCACACTGCAGTTTTGTTGATCATTGTTCCAGCACTACATTGTAGGGCTCTGGTGCCAGAGTGCTCTCCACAGTGATCTCTGACCAGGCTGGCTAGTTGTGTGGGTACAGGTAAAGGGAGAAAGATCTCAGGCAGGAAGGGGGAACATTTTTTTGCCACCCCAACTGCCTGTCCTTCTCCTTACACCCACTGCCTGCCACTTTCGTTACCTGGGCGGGGCTGATCCAGCAGGGGACTGACTAGCCAGTGAGGATTGCAAGGGAGATTCTGGCAGGGATGATTTCTGAAGAGCAGATCTCACCTCCAAGTGGCAGAGTAATAGCTCATATAACAGAAGCTCATAGACAATGGAATAATTTCTGCACGCCTTTCATTGTGCTTAAATAGTTTTGTGAATGGGTCATTGTCTGACAGAAGGTACTTCCTATTGGTTTGTCCTGAGAGCTTGGGAAGACCTCCTCATATACTTATTTGTAGGTGTGGTCCTGCTTCCACCTCTGATCTGTCTTGAGCCTACATGACCTGTGCTGAAGTGGCTTGCAGCATTGCCCTACATGACTACTCTGTCTCAAACCTCTGAAAGGGGTCTTTGGGGGGTCCTGTTATCCTGGGAAATTGGGAAGGCACCAGCAGTCCCCTTTAAGTGTCCTGGGGATTCAACCTATCTCCAGCAGGAATCAGGGTACCTTTAACTGCCTGCCCCTCTAGAGAATTACATTGATGGATTTCCATATATTGAACCATCTCTGCATCCTTGGGATGAAATCTACTTAATCATGATGGATTATCATTTTGATGGTTACTTGGATTTGGTTTGTAAGAATTTTATTGAGTATTTTTGCTTTGATATTCATAAGGGAAATTGCTCTGAAGTTCTCTTTCTTTCTTGTTTTTTTGTGTGGTTTAGGTATAAGCATTAGGTATCAAGTGTTGCCTTTAGCATTAACACCGTACAGTCCCAGAAGACGTTTTGGCTCAAGTCTCACCTCCACCTGGGCATCTTTACCTCACAGTACAAATAAAAGCAGACTCCCTCCACCCTCACTCTCTTTTCTGTTCTTTCTCTGGCCCCTTCCCCTTGTACTCAAGAAGGGAATTATTAAATCTCACCACAAGAAACCGTGTTGGTAATGGTTTCGTGTGCTCTTTCTGGATGGGAGCAGCCAATATTTAATAGCAACAAGCATAATTATGGTTTCATAGAAGGTATTGGGTAGTGTTCCTTCTTTTTCTATTTTATGGAATAGTTTGCACCATATTGCTATGACATCTTCTATGAAGGTTTGATAGAATTCTGCACTAAACAGACCTGGTCCTGGGCTTTATTTGATTGGGAGACTTTTAATAACCGCTTCTATTTCTTTAGTAGTTATGGGACTGTTTAGATGCTTTGTGTGATCCTGACTTAACTTTCGTACCTGGTATCTGTCTAGAAAATTATCCATTCCATACAGATTTTCCAGTATTGTTGAATATAAGCTTTTGTAGTAGGATCTGATCATTTTCTGAATTTCCTCAGATTCTCTTGTTATGTCTTACTTTTCATTTCTGATTTGTTAATTTGGATACTCTGTGCCCTCTGGTTAGTCAGGCTAAGGGTTTATTATCTATCTTGTTGATTTTCTCAAAAAACCAGCTCCCACTTTTGTTGATTCTTTGTATATTCCCTTTTTTCTTTCTACTTGGTTGATTTCAGCCCAGAGTTTAATACAATTTCCTGCCTTCTGCTCTTCTTGGGTGCATTTGCTTCTTTTAGTTCTAGAGGTTTTAGGTGTTCTGTCAAGGTGCTAATGTATGCTCTCTCCAATTTCTTTTTGACCTGTGAGTTTTCCTCTTAGCATTGCTTTCATTGTGTTCCATAAGTTTGGGTACGTTGTACCTTTATTTTCATTAAATCCTAAAAAGTCTTTAATTTATTTCTTTATTTGTTCCATGACCGATTATCATTGAGTAGAGTGTTATTCAGCTTCCATGTATACGTGAGCTTTCTGTCACTATTGTTGTTATTGAAAACAAGCCTTAATCCATGGTAATCTGATAGGATGCATGCAATTATTTCAATCTTATATCTGTTGAGGTCTGTTTTGTGATCAATTATATGGTCAGTACTGGAGAACGTACGATGAGGTTGTAAGAAGAAAGTATATTCTTTTGTTTAGGATGAAATGTTCTATTAATATCTGTTAAGTCCATTTGGCTCATATCTTAGGTTAGTTTCTCTATGTCTCTGTTTAATTTCTGTTTCTATGAGCTGTCCATTGATGAAAGTGTGTGTTGAAGTCTCCCACTGTTATTGTGTGACATGCAATATGTGCTTTGAGCTTTAGCAAGGTTTCTTTTATGAATGCAAATGCCCTTGCATTTGGAGCATATATATTCAGGACTGAGAGTTCATCTTGTTGGACTTT